>NC_029792.2:106027635-106033183 GCF_000816755.2 Arachis ipaensis | reverse complement strand
TTTTTTATCCTTTTCTGGCGCTGGACGCCAGAATTGGGCAGAGGACTGGCGTTGAACGCCGGTTTACGTCGTCTATTCTTGTGTAAAGTATGGACTATTATACATTGCTGGAAAGCCCTGGATGTCTACTTTCCAACGCAATTGGAAGCACGCCATTTCGAGTTCTGTAGCTCCAGAAAATCCACTTTGAGTGCAGGGAGGTTAGAATCCAACAGCATTAGCAGTCCTTTTTCAGCCTAAATCAGATTTTTGCTCAGCTCCTTCAATTTCAGCCAGAAAAATACCTGAAATTACAGAAAAACACACAACTCATAGTAAAGTCCAGAAATATGAATTTTTCCTAAAAACTACTGGAAATAAACTAAAAACTAACTAAAACATACTCTAAACTATATGAAATTATCCCCAAAAAGCGTATAAAATATCCGCTCATCAGTAATCTAAAGAAAGTATTTTATGTATTATTCAATATGTGAAGAAAATTATAACATACAATGTAAATCCCGTTAGATTAGTAAATAATTAGTCAATAAATTAGTTTTTTAATAAGGAAGATTAGAAATGTGAATATTATATCAAATTAAGATAGAGCTCATCGAAACGAGAATTTTGACATTAATTTCGAAGAAACGGTCCAAGATTAGACCGAACGAGGCGAACCGGTTGAACCGGGCCCGTGGGCAGAGGGAACGGGAGAACATTTCCCCTTTCTCCCAATATACACGTTCCAGCGAGCAGAGGGAACGGGAGAACAAGAAAACGTTCCAACCTTACGGTAAAATCAATTCGCCGTAACTTCTCCGTCCGAGCTCCGATCACCGCACCGTTTGCGGCCACGCATTCATCGGGTCGAGCTCTACGTTTCTACTGGAACAATTTCATAGGTAAGTTGCTATTTAATCTCAGCCTCTTCTTTCCCAATTTTTGGAAAATTAAGTGGAGATATTGAATTTCTTTACTCTTTAATGTTTTAGGATCCAATTAGCTTGAGGAAAACATTTACTCTTGCTTATGTGAAGCTTGGGTAAGGTGAGAATATCATAATTCTATTTTAATTTCATTGAATTTGAGCTTTGAGTATTAAATTGGGTATATATGTGTTATGAATGTGTATTAGGTTCTGAATAAATAATTTGAGCTTGAAATTGTGAATACCGGAACTTGGAGTAAGCGGTGTAGTTGAGGTTTTGTGGCTGTGTTTGATTTTAAATAAATTTCCTTGATCGTTACGTGAGAATTGGCCAAGGTATGGTTTAGGTTTCTTGCATTTAATATGTAATGTCCTGTAAAAACTTAGGCTAGATGACCATAGGATAAGCTGAAATGCAGGTGTATATTTAATGTTTAGTAATTTGATCGATGAACATGCTTGGTTTGGTTTGGAGATTTGATTATGAGGTGGAGTTTGTTACTAAATGAATTTTTGAAAGGATATATGGTTGAATTATTAATTATATGATTATATTTTGGTTTGGTTGAATAGTGATTCATGAAATGATATAGAGCTTGTTGAGTATTGTTGTTGGCATTTTAAGTTGGTAGATAGGTTTGGAAATGAATGGTATGGAAATCTTGAATGAAAAATGAGGTTTTGAAAGATTTTCTAAAGTTGGTTTTTGGCTGAACTTCGGCAAGGTATAACTTGGTTTTTGGACCCTCAATTTGTTTCTAAATTGTTTTAAAATGAAAATTGGGTTTGTGATGTTTATGCCACTCGAAGAATGGATGAAAAATGTTGTAAATTGAAGAAGTTATGGGGGTTGGAAGATTAAATCTATAAATTGTGCTTATAACAGATTTTGCAGCTCTGCTTCTCTAATTCTGCTACTGCATCTGTTTTGCATTTTTAAAGAAACGTACGCCTGCGCGTACGCGACTGGTGCCATGCATGCGTGAAAGCAGCGAACAAGCATGTCCACGCGTACGCGTGACCCACACGCATGCGTGACATGAAGTTTTTACCTACGCGTACGCATGAAAAAGGGACGCGCACGCGAGCTGCAGTTTTACACTCCCACGCGTACGCGTGAGCCACGCGTACGCATGGCCCCTATTTTAGCAAACATGGTGTTTAGCATTTTAAATTGTATTTGAAACTTCTAAACCTCTATTTTCATTCCTTTAGTCATTAATAATAGTGTTAAACCTGATAATCAGATGAAGTTAGGAAATGGAGATTACTTGGAGGTGAAGTAAAGCTGAAAAGTGAAGAATCGATTATGAAAATGTTACGGATGATCATGTATGATACTTGGCTTGAAAATCAAATGAATGATCATGTATGATACTTGGCTTGAATGATTAAATGATCTGAGATACGAGATTCTCTGGGTAAAGTACCGTGGCTTGCCACCACGTGTACCAGGTTGAGAACTCAATACTCTGTTGACCCTACGATGTAAGGGTGACTGGGCACTTATAAATTCCCAGGAATGTTAACCCCATTGAGCAATATTGATTATTTGAGAAAAAAGCTATTCATAGACTCTTGGGGATGCACGTCGAGAGACAGTCTAAGGTTTTCAGACTTGTCGGGTTGGCTGGATAACCGACAGATGAGCCTCATCAGCCATAGGACAGGCATGCATCATATGAATTCTACTTGAATTACTTGTTTGTGCATTAACTGGGTGTGCCTAAGTGTATTTGCCATGCTAAATATATATTTGTTACCTGCAGTATTTGTAACCTTTTTGTGCTTGCCTTTATTTGTTTATTTGTCTGTGAAATGCTAACGGAGATGGACGTATGGAGGAATGGTAGTATAGAACTTGGATTTAAGGTTAAGTTAGGTTTAGATACTCTTAGAAAACCACCTTTTATGGCTTTTGTTTAATACTTTAAGCTCTATAATCTAAGTGTCGACGTTCTAGGATTGCCTCTGGCATTCCCAGAACCTTATATATTATATGTGTGGCACCTTTACCATACTGAGAACCTCTGGTTCTCATTCCATACTATGTTGTTGTTTTTTAGATGCAGGTGCAGAGGCACCTCATTAGGCGTCTAGATACCTAAAGCGAAGTGGTTTCTAGGTTATTTTGTTGTACAGTGATGTATATATATACTTAGTTTCCTCTCCGCATAACTTATTCTTTTGATCCTCTTAGAGGTTTATGGAGAGACAGGATTTTGTTTATGTATGCTTGCAATTTTGGTTATGTATGTATATATGTGTAAATATTCTCCGGCCAGCCTTGGCTTCGCGGACTGAGTTAGGAGCTTGTTATTTTGTATCTTTGGCACTCTACTCCTACTTTTGTTATCTTATGTTCGATAGTTATGGTTTTCCCGACGCGTAGGTTAACTCGTTTCTTGAGCGTTGCGCATTTATTTCGCGATTTTTATTTCCTCTATCCTTCAAGGCTCCTAGTGTATTATAATCTTTCTGCTATTACATGTAAATATTTTATTTTAGCGGTTGTAATATCACACCACCTCTGTTTTATGACTTAAGCGTAAAGCTCAATGTGGTAGGGTGTTACATACAACGGTATATATAGGTGCTAGAAGAAACCAAAGCAATAAAAGCATAAAATCCTACAATAAATATACAGATATGCTATATAAACATAAATGATACTAACTGATCTAAATTGATTCTAATTATACTCTAACATCCTCTCTCAAACTCAAGTAGGAGTTAGGGATACCATCTTGAGTTTGGATACTAGAGTCTGAAAATAAGTAGGATGATGAGCCTTTGTGAAGATACCATTAGTCTGATCCAGAGTTCCAACAGCTATAAGATGAACAACATTATTAAGGAGACGTTTCTGAACAAAGTGATAATCAATCTCAATATGTTTGGTGCGTTCATGAAAATAAATTATTCTTCTTATGTGTTCTCAATTCTGATTCTTCTTCTTATATCCAAAAACCAAGCTAATGCTAGCCGTACTTAACGTACTTGTAGTGATATTCGACGATATACATACCCCGATTAAGAACAAAAAATTATAAATACTTTTTTAAATATTTGTTAAACCTTATGGGATACATTGAATTCATGCATAGATTGATCAATTCAATATCAAACATTTTATTATTAAAAAATTAGCTATCATGCGGTGGAAATTCAATATATCTTTCTTAGAAATAAGATGGTAATCTAAAGAAAGTGTTTTATATATTATTAAATATGTAACGAAAAGTATAATGTACAAGGATATATATAGGTGCTAGAAGAATCAAAGCAATAAAAGTATAGAATCCTACAATAAATATATAGATATGCTATATAATGTAAATGATGCTATGTGATCTAAATTGATCCTAATTATACTCTAACATCCTCTCTCGAACTCAAGTGGGAGCTAAGGATACCATCTTGAGTTTGGATACTAGAGTCCAAAAACAAGTAGGATGATGAGCCTTTGTGAAGATATCAACAGTCTGATACAGAGTTCCAATAGCTATGAGAAGAACAACATTAATAAGGAGACGTTTCTGGACAAAGTGACAGTCACTGTTAATGTGTTTGGTGCCTTCATGAAAAACATCATTATGGACAATCTAACTAGCACTGTGGTTGTCACAAAAAATATCATTTGGAGATGACTAAAGAACACCCAAGTCTTCGAGAAGACAATGAATCGAGACAGCCTTAGCAGTGGTGTCAGCAAGAGCACGGTATTCAGCTTTGTGCTTGATCGAGCAGTGAACATTTGCTTCTTGGCTCGCCAGGAAATGAGAGAGTCACCAAGAAACAAACAATAACTAGTATGATGTTTATCAGTGGCTTAGAGAAGGGGATTGAATCTGGGTCTCTTTTTACTTTGCTAGTGTTTACTTCAAACTTGATGGGACTTAGAGAATCTGTTAATTCTCCTTGTGTTAAAACGCAGGAGAAACTTTTATTTTGTCTCTTGTCGATAGAAGAGCCAGAACATATTTGTATGGGAGCAGAGTTGCTGTGACGTCTTGCTGGATAGAATAAACAGGAGACAGTTTTATTTTATCTCATAGAGAATAAAACCAGAATCAGAACATAGAAGGAAGAGTGACATAGCCATATATCCTAGTTCAACCACCATGTACAATGTCGCCTACATCCAGTCTCTCCCACAACAGTGGTGGAATTTTCACTATCTATCAAAGATTACAAACACCAATTTTCCTAGGATTCAACCCTATCCTATCTGGGACAAATCCAGTTTCTACCTAAGCTAGATTTAACTATATTCACTCCCTAGATTTTCAACCACTAAGTGCTCACCCAGCTTAGCAAGAAAATCTCCTTAGGATCATAAAAACAAAACAGAAAAATGTACAAAGGATTTTTGAAATAATCATTTGACTTTTCTCCAAATCTAACTCTTTTTGCCTTTTCTTTCAATGGTTTTTTCTTAATTCCACACATAAATGCCTTTTTTCATTGAAATAAAGAAAGATAAATTGAGAAAACAGAATACTGAATAAAGAACCATAAAGGAGAAGAAGGTCTAGCTTTATAAGCTATGAAAACTGGTGCACGAAATTGTGATATCCAGGCTCAAACTATTCCTGGCACGTGAGCAACTTGGTACGCGTAATCGTGATTACACAT
>NC_029792.2:106023317-106023478 GCF_000816755.2 Arachis ipaensis | reverse complement strand
ATCCTGTGGGGTCCACAGATCCTGAGGTGTTCAAGGATTTACATCCCTGCACCCATTAGGCGTGTAAAAATGCCTTTGTACCCAACTCTGGGCGTTCAGCGCCAGGCTGGTGGCCATTTTGGGCGTTCAACGCCCATTTGTGTGCCATTTCTGGCGTTGAA
>NC_029792.2:106018830-106019697 GCF_000816755.2 Arachis ipaensis | reverse complement strand
ACAGATGAGAAAATTTTAGAAATATTTTTGAAAATAAAACAAAAAGAAAATTACCTAATCTGAGCAACAAGATGAACCGTCAGTTGTCTAAACTCGAACAATCCCTGGCAACGGCGCCAAAAACTTGGTGCACGAAATTGTGATATCCAGGCTCAAACTATTCCTGGCACGTGAGCAACTTGGTACGCGTAATCGTGATTACACATTCATAATTTGTCACAACTTCGATACAACTGACCAGCAAGTGCACTGGGTCGTCCAAGTAATACCTTACGTGAGTAAGGGTCGAATCCCACAGAGATTGTTGGTATGAAGCAAACTATGGTCACCTTGCAAATCTCAGTCAGGCAGATATAAATTGATAATGATGTTTTCGAATAATAGATAATAGAATAGGGATAGAGGTACTTACGTAAATCATTGGTAGGAATTTCAGATAAGCGAATGGAGATGCTTTTCGTTCCTCTGAACCTCTGCTTTCCTGCCATATTCATCCAATCAGTCTTACTCCTTTCCATGGCTGGCTTTATGTGATACATCACCACTGTCAATGGCTACTTTCGGTCATCTCTCGGGAAAATGATCCAATGACCTGTCACGGCACGGCTAATTGTCTGGAGGCATCACCCTTGCCAAAGGCTTCATCTTATCCTCTTAGTGAATAATTAATTAGAATAGGATGGGAGAGGGAGAATTTTCGAAAATATTTTTGAAAAAGAGTTAGTGATTTTCGAAAATGGCTTTTGAAAAAATGTTAGTAATTTTCGAACATTTTTTTTTGAAATTAAAAATAAAAATAAGAATAATTAGTTAATTAAAAAGAAATTTTTGAAAAAGAGGGAAGATATTTTTGAAAATTAGAGAGAG
>NC_029792.2:106005548-106005687 GCF_000816755.2 Arachis ipaensis | reverse complement strand
CTCTTGCTTGCTCCATCTTCTTCTTAGTGATGGGCTTGTCCTCTTTAATGAGGATATATCCCTCTATGTCAATCCCAACCGAATTGCATAGGTGGCAGATGAGGTGAGGAAAGGCTAACCTTGCCATAGTGGAGGACTT
>NC_029792.2:105999817-106000312 GCF_000816755.2 Arachis ipaensis | reverse complement strand
AAAATTTTTAATATGAATTCCAGGAATCTTGCATTCTTAGTCTAAAGCTTCAGTCCAGGAATTAGACATGGCTTTGCAGCCAGCCAGGCTTTAGCATGCTTCATGAAACACTAGAATTCATTCTTAAAAATTTTGAATAAAATTTTTTTTTGAAAGCAATTTTAAATTTTTTTTTCGAAAACAGATGAGAAAATTTTAGAAATATTTTTGAAAATAAAACAAAAAGAAAATTACCTAATCTGAGCAACAAGATGAACCGTCAGTTGTCCAAACACGAACAATCCCCGGCAACGGCGCCAAAAACTTGGTGCACGAAATTGTGATATCCAGGCTCAAACTATTCCTGGCACGTGAGCAACTTGGTACGCGTAATCGTGATTACACATTCATAATTTGTCACAACTTCGATACAATTGACCAGCAAGTGCACTGGGTCGTCCAAGTAATACCTTACGTGAGTAAGGGTCGAATCCCACGGAGATTGTTGGTATGAAG
>NC_029792.2:105982674-105996233 GCF_000816755.2 Arachis ipaensis | reverse complement strand
AAAAAGAAAATTACCTAATCTGAGCAACAAGATGAACCGTCAGTTGTCCAAACACGAACAATCCCCGGCAACGGCGCCAAAAACTTGGTGCACGAAATTGTGATATCCAGGCTCAAACTATTCCTGGCACGTGAGCAACTTGGTACGCGTAATCGTGATTACACATTCATAATTTGTCACAACTTCGATACAATTGACCAGCAAGTGCACTGGGTCGTCCAAGTAATACCTTACGTGAGTAAGGGTCGAATCCCACGGAGATTGTTGGTATGAAGCAAACTATGGTCACCTTGCAAATATCAGTCAGGCAGATATAAATTGATAATGATGTTTTCGAAAATTCATGCATTCATAGTGTTCTTCATGATCTTCAAGTTGTTCTTGGTAAGTCTTCTTGTTTGATCTTCATATTTTCTTGTTTTGTGTCTTTTCTTGTTTTTCATATGCATTTTTAATTTGTTAGTTTCTAAAGTTTGAAAATTTCTAAGTTTGGTGTCTTGCATGTTTTTCTTTCATTAAAAATTTTCAAAAATAAGTCTTGATGTTCATCTTGATCTTCAAAGTGTTCTTGGTGTTCATCTTGACATTCATAGTGTTCTTGCATGCATTGTATGTTTTGATTTATAATTTTTATGTTATAAGTCTTTTTCATGTTTTTCTCTTTCCTCATTAAAAATTCAAAAATAAAAAAAAATATATTTTCCTTATTTTACTCAAAATTTTCGAAAATATGATTTGATTTAGTCAAAAAGTTTTTTTAAATTTAATTGTTTCTTATGAATCAAATCAAATTCTCAATTTAAAAATCTTATCTTTTCAAAATCTTTTTCAAAAATAAAATCTTTTTCATTTTACCTTCATATTTTCGAAAACTTCTTAAATTCGATTTTCAAAATCTTTTTTATTTTATTTCTTAATTTTCAAAATCTTTACTAACATTTAATATGATTGATTGAAAAATTTCAAGTTGTTACTTGCTTATTAAGAAAGATTCAATCTTTAAACTCTAGAATCTTATCTTTTTAGTTTCTTGTTAGTCAAGTAATCAACTTTAGTTTTTAAAATCAAATCTTTTTAATTTTCTTTTCAAATCTTTTTCAAATTAAAATTTCAATCATATCTTTTTCAAATTCAATTTCAAAATCTTTTCTAACTTCTTATCTTTTTAAAATTGATTTTCAAATCTTATCTTTTTGTTTCAATCATATCTTTTTCAAAACTACCTAACTAATCCTCTCTCTCTTATTTTCGAAAATTCCCTCTCTCCTTTTTCAAAATTCCTTTTTAATTAACTAATTGTTTTAATTTTAATTTAATTTCAACTTTAATTTTTGAAATCTAACTTTCAATTTTAATTTTTATTTTAATTAAATTTCAAAATTCTCTCTCTCATCTCCTTCTATTTATTTATTCATCTACTAACACTTCTCTCCCATCCAAAAATTCGAACACCACCTCCCTCTCTGTGTTCGAGTTTTTCCTCTTCTCTTCTTTATATAACATTCTTTTCTTCTTCTAATCACACAAAGGAACCTCTCTCTACTGAGGCAAAGATGATCCCTATTATTTTCTGTTTTCTCTTTTTTTCATATGAGCAGGAGCAAGGACAAGAACATTCTTGTTGAAGCAGATCCTGAACCTGAAAGGACTCTAAAGAGGAAACTAAGAGAAGCTAAAATACAACAATCCAGAGACAACCTTACAGGAATTTTCGAACAAGAGGAGGAGATGGCAGCCGAAAATAATAATAATGTAAGGAGGATGCTTGGTGACTTTACTGCACCTAATTCCAATTTACATGGAAGAAGCATCCCTATTCCTGCCATTGGAGCAAACAATTTTGAGCTGAAACCTCAATTAGTTTCTCTGATACAGCAGAACTGCAAGTTTCATGGACTTCCATCTGAAGATGAATGCCATATTGGCTCAGAATAAAATATTGACTCAGCAAGTCAATATGATTTCTCAGAGTTTGAATGGAATGCAAGCTGCATCCAACAGTACTCAAGAGGCATCTTCTGAATAAAAAGCTTATGATCCTGAGAACCCTGCAATAGCAGAGGTGAATTACATGGGTGAACCATATGGAAACACCTATAATCCCTCATGGAGAAATCACCCAAATCTCTCATGGAAGGATCAACAAAAGCCTCAACAAGGCTTTAATAATGGTGGAAGAAACAGGTTTAGCAATAGTAAGTCTTTTCCATCATCCACTCAGCAAAAGACAGAGAGTTCTGAGCAGAATCCATCTAGCTTAGCAAATATAGTCTCTGATCTATCTAAGGCCACTCTGAGTTTCATGAATGAAACAAGGTCTTCCATTAGAAATTTGGAAGCACAAGTGGGCCAGCTGAGAAAAGGAATCACTGAAACCCCTCCTAGTACTCTCCCAAGCAATACAGAAGAAAATCCAAAAGGAGAGTGCAAGGCCATTGAATTGATCATCATGGCCGAACCTACAAGGGAGGGAGAGGACGTGAATCCCAGTGAGGAAGACCTCCTGGGACGTCCAGTGACCAATAAGGAGTTTCCCTCTGAGGAACCAAAGGAATCTGAGGCTCATCTGGAGACCATAGAGATTCCATTAAATCTCCTTATGCCATTCATGAGCTCTGATGAATATTCTTCTTCTGAAGAGAATGAGGATGTTACTGAAGAGCAAGTTGCCAAGTACCTTGGTGCAATCATGAAGCTGAATGCTAAGTTATTTGGTAATGAGACTTGGGAAGATGAACCTCCCTTGCTCATCAATGAACTAAGTGATCTGGATCAACTGAGATTGCCTCAGAAGAAACAGGATCCTGGAAAGTTCTTAATACCTTGTACCATAGGCACCATAACCTTTGAGAAAGCTCTATGTGACCTTGGGTCAGAGATAAACCTCATGTCACTCTCTGTAATGGAGAAACTGAGAATCTTTGAGGTGCAAGCTGCCAGAATCTCATTAGAAATGGCAGACAACTCAAGAAAAATGGCTTATGGACTAGTAGAGGACGTGCTAGTAAAGTTTGAAGGTCTTTACATCCCTGCTGATTTCATAATCCTAGACACTGGGAAGGATGAGGATGAATCCATCATCCTTGGAAGACCCTTCCTAGCCACAGCAAGAGCTATGATTGATGTAGACAGAGGAGAATTGATCCTTCAACTGAATGAGGATAACATTGTGTTTAAAACTCAAGAATCACCTTCTGTAACCATGGAGAGGAAGCATGAAAAGCTTCTCTCACTGCAGAGTCAACTAAAGCCCCCACAGTCAAACTCTAAGTTTGGTGTTGGGAGGCCACAACCAAACTCTAAGTTTGGTGTTGGGAGGTTCCAACCTTGCTCTGATTATCTGTGAGGCTCCATGAGAGCTCACTGTCAAGCTATTGACATTAAAGAAGCGCTTGTTGGGAGGCAACCCAATGTTATTTAATCATTTTTATTTTATTTTCTCTTTGTTATTTCATGTTTTATTAGGTTGATGATCATGTGGAGTCACAAAAACTACTGAAAAATAAAAAACAGAATGAAAAACAGCATTGAAAATAGCACACCCTGGAGGAAGGGCTTACTGGCGTTTAAACGCCAGTAAGGAGCATCTGGCTGGCGTTTAACGCCAGAACAGAGCATGAAACTGGCGTTAAATGCCAGAAACAAGTAGCAGTCTGGCGTTTAAACGCCAGGATTGCACCCAGAGAAAAGCTGGCGTTAAACGCCAGAAACAAGCATCAGACTGGCATTTAACGCCAGAAACATGCTGCACATGGGCATTGAACGCCCAGAACAAGCATCACTTCGGCCTTTAAACGCCAGAAATGCATGCAAGGGCATTTTGCATGCTTAATTGGTGCAGGGATGTAAATCTTTGACACCTCAGGATCTGTGGACCCCACAGGATCCCCACATACCTCTACTCACCTTCCCTCCTCATAATCCTATATCACCTCAATCTCTCTTCCCCATCACCTCTTCACTACTCACATCCATATCTTCTTCTTCTTCTTCTATTCTTTCTTCTTTTGCTTGAGGGCGAGCAACATTCTAAGTTTGGTGTGGTAAAAGCATGGCTTTTTTTTTTGTTTTTCCATAACCATTGATGACACCTAAGGCCAGAGAAACCTCTAGAAAGAGGAAAGGGAAGACAAAAGCTTCTACCTCCGAGTCATAGGAGATGGAGAGATTCATCTCAAGGGTCTATAGCTCAGTGGTAGAACATTTGACTGCAAATCAAGAGATCCCTGAGATACCTCAGGGGATACATTTTCTTCCACATAATTAGTGGGAGCAAATCAACACCTCCCTAGGAGAACTGAGTTCCAACATGGGACAACTAAGGGTGGAACATCAAGAGCACTCCATCATCCTCCATGAAATTAGAGAAGATCAAAAAGCAATGAGGGAGGAGCAACAAAGACAAGGAAGAGACATAGAAGAGCTCAAGGACATCATTGGAAAATGCCACCATCACTAAGGTGGACTCATTCCTTGTTCTTAAATTTTCTGTTTTTTCATTTTTTTATGTTAAATGTTTATTTATGTTTGTGTCTTATTACATGATCATTAGTATCTAAGTGTCTATGCCTTAAAGTAGTGAATGTGAGTCCATCACCTCTCTTAAATGAAAAATATTTTAAAAACAAAAGAACAAGAAGTACATGGTTTCGAATTCATCCTTGAAACTAGTTTAATTATTTTGATGTGGTGACAATACTTTTTGTTTTCTGAATGAATGCTTGAACAGTGCATATGTCTTTTGAAGTTGTTGTTTAAGAATGTTAAATATGTTGGCTCTTGAAAGAATGATGAACAGGAGAAATGTTATTTGTTAATCTGAAAAATCATAAAAATGATTCTTGAAGCAAGAAAAAGCAGTGAATACAGAAAGCTTGCGAAAAAAAATGGCGAAAAAAAAAGAGAAGAGAAAAAAAAAGCAAGCAGAAAAAGCCAAAAGCTCTTAAAACCAAGAGGCAAGAGCAAAAAGCCAGTAACCCTTAAAACCAAAAGGCAAGGGTAAATAAAAAGGATCCAAGCCTTTGAGCATCAGTGGATAGGAGGCCTAAAGGAATAAAATCCTGGCCTAAGCAGCTAAACAGCTAAGTTTCATTGATATTTTAGAATTTATAGTATATTCTCTTCTTTTTATCCTATTTGATTTTCAGTTGCATGGGGACAAGCAACAATTTAAGTTTGGTGTTGTGATGAGCGGATAATTTATACGCTTTTTGGTATTGTTTTTACATAGTTTTCAGTATGATTTAGTTAGTTTTTAGTATATTTTTATTAGTTTTTAATTAAAATTCACATTTCTAGAATTTACTATGAGTTTGTGTATTTTTCTGTGATTTCAGGTATTTTCTGGCTGAAATTGAGGGACCTGAGCAAAAATCAGATTCAGAGGTTGAAGAAGGACTGCAGATGCTGATAGATTCTGACCTCCCTGCACTCAAAGTGGATTTTCTGGAGTTACAGAACTCCAAATGGTGCGCTTCCAATTGCGTTGGAAAGTAGACATCCAGTGCTTTCCATAAATATATAATAGGCCATACTTTGCCCGATTTTAGATGACGCAAACTGGCATTGAACGCCAGTTCCATGTTGCAGTCTGGCGTTCAGCGCCAGAAACAAGTTGCAAAGTGGAGTTCAACGCCAGAAACACGTTAAAAACTGGCGTTCAACTCCAAAAATGACCTCTCCACGTGAAAGCTTCATGCTCAGCCCAAGCACACACCAAGTGGGCCTCGGAAGTGGATTTCTGCATCATTTACTTATTTCTGTAAACCCTAGTAACTAGTTTAGTATAAATAGGACTTTTTATCATCTTTGGATCATCTTTTGATTAGTTTTATGCTATCTTAGATCATGGGGGCTGGCCATTCGGCCATGTCTGAACCTCTCACTTATGTATTTTTCAACGGTAGAGTTTCTACACACCATAGATTAAGGTGTGGAGCTCTGCTGTTCCTCAAAGATTAATGCAAAGTACTACTATTTTTCTATTCAACTCAACTTATTCCGCTTCTAAGATATTCATTCACACTTCAACATGAATGTGATGATCGTTACAAATTCATCATCATTCCCCTATGAAGGCGTGCCTGACAACTACTGGAGTAAGGAAGAATGCTGGGCGTGGCACGCCACACTCTGGGCATGGCACGCCAGTTCTATTTTCCAGAGAAGTGAAGAAGGTTCTCCATGGGCGTGGCACGCCACTTGTTAGGCGTGGCACGCCAGTAGTAAATTCCAGAGAAGAATGTAAAGCAACCACAATGGGTGTGGCATGCTAGGTCTTGGGCGTGCCACGATATTTCAAATGTCCAGGAAAGAAGAACAAGAAGGAAGAGCCTGGGCGTGCCACTTGGGCTCGAAGGCCTGGCACGCCAGGCTAACCAAAGCTTAAGAAGACCCTGGGTGTGTCACTTGGGTTCGAAGGCGTGGCACGCCAGGGATGCCAACACTTGGGGCATGCCACTTGAAGAGCTGGGCGTGGCGCGCCAAGCCAAATTAGAGGCTAGGCGTGGCACGCCACTTAAACGCCAGTCACACGCCAAGCCTGGAAGGTCACGTTTATTGAGTTTTCTTTTCCCTCCAATTGTAATTTTCTTTTCCTTTTTTGGTATTTTCTCAATTCTAGTGATAGGAGTAGTATAAATACCCCCTGGAAATACTAAAGAGGGGGTTGGATTGGGTTGGCATTGCTAAGTTTAGATCTAGTTTTACTTTACACTTCATCTTTTCCATCTATTATACTTTTCTCTGAAGTTATGAGTAGCTAAATTCCCTCTCATTGAGAGAGGGAGCTCTGTTGTACTTGATGGATTAATTATAGTGAATTTCTTCTTCTCTTCATCTTCTCTTTGATTTGCTAGAAGGAATTTCGTTTTAATGTTAGTGTTCAATCATCTTGGGAAAGAGGTTGAATGCAAAATGGGTTTCATGGGAACCTTGGAAAAAGAAACATGAAACCATGCTAGAGATCCCTTCTCACACTTGAGTAGAATCTGGGTTTTGGTGATTGGATATGGTGACATATAATCCACCCTTTACTTGGATCTATGAGGATGTGTGGTATAATTAGGGACCAAGCATATTTCTCTTCATGGGCAATTAGACCAAGAAATTGGCTATTGATCAAGATCTAAGAGATTGAATCACCAAGAGATTGGGGTTCAATCAATCATGATTGCCAAGAGGTCAATGAGTTGCATGATTGAAGATGAGATGAGCTGGATTTAATCCAAAGAGAACAACATCTCCTGATCTCAATGAATTCCCGCTATCCTTATCTTTCACCTTCTTTATAGCTTTCTTTACATTCTGTTATTCCCCATTCCCATTTACAATTAAGTCATTTATATTTCTGCACTTTCTATTTTTTCCATTTCCTTTTCTGCACTCTACTGCTTCTCTTTACTTTTGAGTCATTTACATTCTTGCCATTTACAATTCTGCAATCACACTCTATATTGCTCAGCTTGAGTAATTCACCCATTGATTAAAATGGCTCAAATCTACCAATCTCCGTGGATACGATCCCATTCCTAGTGGGTTATTACTTGACGATATTTTTGGTGCGCTTGTCAAAAGAACGGATTCATTAATTTTATATGGGGAGTGAATTCCGGTCATCAGTTTGCAGCATCAAAAAGGAGATAGACATCAGATCCCTCATCCTCGGTTCCTAGAAGATCTTCTTCTTGCTTAGACATCACTTGATCATCTTCCAAGAAATCTATGTACTTTAAAAGCACTTCAACTCAGCTTTGGAACTTCCATAAGGAATTCTCATTTTGTATTGTTAGTTTTCTAGCTTGTTGACTTGAGTTGATAATTTGTTTTGTGAGGTTCACAAATTCCTGTAAGACGTCCTTCACGATTCCATTTACCAAGTATTTACGAGAGGAGGATGTACCGGTAGCTGATGGAGGAGTGATGCTCTCGTCTTTTCCTCTATAACCGTATCCTTGGCGGCCTTAGTGCCCTTTTCTTTTGATTGGTTAACTGCACCACCGCCCTTAAGAGATGAAATTCTGTTCTCTTGGGTCTCATTGTTTAGATCAACACCAAAGTACTCAAAGATGCAAGTTAAAAGCATGCCATATGATAGAAAAATATTTTTGTTACTTTTGATACAATCATACATATGGAGCATCATCAAATATGTAAAAGAGATTTCAGTTTTGTTGATGATGGTATAGAGAACTAAGGTGTCATAAAGAGTTACTCACTGATAAGAACCACTTTAAGGCAAGAGAATGCGAGTGATAATGCGGGGAGTTAGGCTTTTACAGGACCTAAGGCTCAATGGTTGGGGGTAACACCATCCATGAGGGAAATATTTTCACATATGTTTGCCAACACATCCTTGTGTAAAATGCCTAGATCATTATCCCACTTTCCACAGATGTAGGCATTGACGCCAACATCATAATAATCAAGGGCTTCACCAATGGATTCTTTATTTAAATGAATTTCTTGGCCTTTCACATATGAATGAACAGATTCCTCACGATAGTACATATTAGCATATAATTCTCTAACCAAATCAAGGTAAACTAGTTTTCTTATTTCAAAGAGTTTTTTTCAATCCAAGTAAACAATGTTTTCAACAAAATCAATCTCTTTTTCAGCTAAAGCTTTTAAATCAGCCACAAAAGTTGAACATAGAGATCTTTTGGAAAAAATAGCTCTGTAAAATTCAAAGTTCATGCTTAAAGAAAAACGAAGTGGGTCATAGTGAGAATGAGGAAGATTACTAAAATGGGATTTAAAATCTACAGGGTCAGAATTTGCAAGTTCTTTTACAGAGTTAAGGAAAAGTCTTCGGTTACCTTTTGAAGAACAACTAGATGGTGTAGAACGTCCTTGAGGACAAGATGAGGATCGAGGAGTAAGAGACAATTGATGAGCGGATATTTTATACACTTTTTGGGGGTATTTTCATATAGTTTTTAGTAGGATTTAGCTATTTTTTATTATATTTTTAGTAGTTTTTATGCAAAAATCATATTTATGGACCTTACTATGAGTTTGTGTGTTTTTCTGTGATTTCAGGTATTTTCTGGCTGAAATTGAGGGACCTGAGCAAAAATCTAATTCAGAGGCTAAAAAAGGACTGCAGATGCTGTTGGATTCTGACCTCCCTACACTCGAAATAGATTTTCTGGAGCTACAGAAACCCAATTGGCACGCTCTCAATTGCGTTGAAAATTAGATATCCAGGGCTTTCCAGCAATATATAATAGTCTATACTTTGCCTGAGTTTTGACGACGCAAACTCGTGTTTAAACGCCTACTTATTGCCCTATTCTGAAGTTAAATGCCAGAAACAGGTTACAAACCAGAGTTAAACGCCACAAACAGGTTGCGACCTGGTGTTTAACTCCAAGAGAAGCCTCTACACGTGTAAAGCTCAATGCTCAGCCCAAGCACACACCAAGTGGGCCCCGTAAGTGGATTTCTGCACTATTTGAACTTAGTTACTTATTTTCTGTAACCTTAGGTCACTATTTTAGTATAAAAACTACTTTTAGAGACTTACTATGTACCTCATGACATTTTTACACTTCACATTGTATTTCTAATGGCATGAGTCCCTAAACCCCATGGTTGGGGGTGAGGAGCTCTGCTGTGTTTCGATGAATTAATGCAATTACTACTATTTTTCATTCAATCACGCTTGTTTCTATTCTAAGATATTCACTCGCACTTCACCCTGATGAATGTGATGATCCGTGATACTCATCGTCATTCTCACCTATGAACGCGTGCCTGATAACCACCTCCGTTCTATCTGCACTAGCTTGAGTGTGTTTCTTTTAGCCTCCTAGTTCATGATCAGAGTCTTCGTGGTATATGCTAGAATTATTGGCGGCCATTCCTGAGATCCGGAAAGTCTAAACCTTATATGTGGTATTTCGAGTAGGATCTGGGAAAGGATAACTGTGACGAGCTTCAAACTCGCGAGTGTTGGGCATAGTGACAGACGCAAAAGGATCAACGGATTCTATTCCAACATGAGTGAGAACCGACTGATGATTAGCCGTGCGGTGACAGTGCATTTGGACCATTTTCACTGAGAGGATGGATGGTAGCCATTGACAACGGTGATCCACCAACATACAGCTTGCCATGGAAGGAGACCTGCGTGCGTGAAGAAGAAGACAGTAGGAAAGCAGAGATTCAGAAAATAGAGCATCTCCAAAACCTCAATCCGTTCTCCATTACTGCATAACAAGTATTATTTATTTTATGTTAATTAATTCTCATAAACCCAACCATTTTTATTATTAATTTCCTGACTAAGAATTACAAAATAACCATAGCTTGCTTCAAGCCAACAATCTCCGTGGGATCGACCCTTACTCACGTAAGGTATTACCTGGACGACCCAGTGCACTTGCTGGTTAGTGGTACGAGTTGTGAAAAGTGTGATTTACAATTCGTGCACCAAGTTTTTGGCGCCGTTTCCGGGGATTGTTCGAGTTTGGACAACTGACGGTTTATTTTGTTGCTTATATTAGGAAAAATTTTTCTTTTTGGTTTAGAGTCTTCTATTATTGTTTTTGGTTGAAATTCTTTTCAAAAATCCTTATTTTCTTTTTTAGTTTTTTTCAAAAATTAAAAAAAAACTAATAATTGAGTTTTTCTGTTTGAGTTTAGTTTCATATTTTAAGTTTGGTGTCCTTTGTGTTTCTATTTTCTTAAAAAATTTTCAAAAGTTGTTCTTAGCGTTCATTGTGATATTCAAAGTTTTCCTGTTTGTTTCCTTTGTTTTGATATAAAAATTTAAGTTTGATGTCATTTTTACTGTTTTTCTCTTTCTTCATTTAATTCAAAAATATCTTTTCTCTTTATTTTAATTAATTTTCGAATTTTCCTTTAAAAATTCAGATTTTTTATTTTAAAACTTTTGATTCTATCTTATCTTAGTTTTGAAATTTCAAAATTCAAAATCTTTTTCAAAAATCATATCCAAAGTTTTTCAAATCTTCTTAATTAAGTAATTATTTTAATTTTCAATTTTATTTTTCTTACTTTTCAAAATCTATATTTAATTTCTAATTACTTTATTTTATTTTTTTTACTTATTTATTCATTTTTTTATAAAATAAAAATAAAAATATATTTTATTTACAATTCATATCAATTCTCTTCTCTCCATCATGGACTTAAGTGGAAATGAACAGTCCAGAAAGACTCTGGGGTCATATGCTAACCCCATTACTGCTGCATACGGGAGTAGCATCTGTATACCTCCCATCAAAGCAAGCAGTTTTGAGCTAAATCCTCAGCTCATTGTCATGGTGCAGCAAAATTGCCAGTATTCCAGTCTTCCACAGGAAGAACCTACTGAGTTTCTGGCACAATTCTTGCAAATTGCTGATACAGTACGTGACAAGGAAGTAGATCAGGATGTCTATAGATTATTACTATTTCCATTTGCTGTAAAAGATCAAGCTAAGAGGTGGTTAAATAACCAACCTACAGCAAGCATAAGAACATAGAAATAGTTATCAGACAAATTCCTGAATCAATATTTTCCTCCAAAAAGGATAACACAGCTGAGGCTGGACATCCAAGGCTTTAAACAATAGGATGATGAATCCCTTTATAACGCCTGGGAGAGGTACAGAGGGATGCTAAGGAAATGCCCCTCTAAAATGTTTTCAGAGTGGGTACAATTAGACATCTTCTACTATGGGCTTACAGAAAAAGCTCAGACATCTCTAGACCACTCGGCTGGTGGATCTATACACATGAGAAAGACTATTGAAGAGGCTCAAGAGCTCATTGATATAGTTGCTAGGAATCAGCATCTGTACATAAGTGATGAGTCCTCCATGAAAGAGGAAGCTAAGGCAGTATCAACTGACTTTAGTCCTCAGGAACAAGTTGCTGAACTCAATCAGCAACTATCCTCTATAACAAGGCAGTTAGCAGAATTTAAGGAGATGCTACAAGAAACCAAAAATGCTAACAAGGATATGGAATCACAATTGAATCAGACAAAAAAGCAGTTATCAAAACAGATAACAGAGGAGTGCCAAGCAGTTCAACTAAGAAGTGGAAAAATATTAAATATCTCAACTCAAAGCAGCAGAAAGCCAAGAAAGGAACAACTGACAGAGGATGAACAACCTGCTACCCAAAATCCCTTTGAGGACAGTAAGAGCCCAGAGAGGAATAAGTCTGGCGATCAAACGCCAGAAACGGGTGAAAAACTGGCATTAAACTCCCAATCCATGTTCAGTTCTGGCATTCAAACGCCAGAAAAGGGTAGGAATCTGGCGTTAAACGCCCAATCCATGTCCATTCTGGCGTTCAAATGCCAGTGAGGGATCAAACACCTGCAAGTACTGATAATAACTCCCTCAAGAAGGCTTCTCAACCTGCCTCTGTTGGAAATAAACCTGCAGCAACTAAGGTTGAAGAATATAAAGCCAAAATGCCTTAACCTCAGAAACTCTGCCAAGCGGAACAGGATAAACAATTTGCCCACTTTGCAGACTATCTCAGGACTCTTAAAATAAAGATTCCGTTTGCAGAGGCACTTGAGCAAATACCGTCTTATGCTAAGTTCATAAAAGAGATCTCAAGTCATAAGAAGGATTGGAGAGAAACAGAAAAAGTTTTTCTCACTGAAGAATGCAGTGCAGTCATCCTAACAAACTTACCAGAAAAGCTTAAAGATCCCGGAAGCTTTATGACACCATGCACATTAGAGGGTACTTGTACCAAGACAGCTCTATGTGACCTTGGGGCAAGTATCAATCTAATCCCTGTATCCACTATTAGAAAGCTTGGCTTGACTGAAGAGGTCAAACCAACCCGGATATATCCTCAACTTGCTGATGGCTCCATTAAATACCCATCAGGCATAATTGAGGACATGATTGTCAAGGTTGAGCCATTTGCCTTTCCCACTGACTTTGTAGTGCTGGAGATGGAGGAGCACAAGAGTGCAACTCTCATTCTAGGAAGACCCTTCCTAGCAACTGGACGAACCCTCATTGATGTCCAAAAAGGGGAAGTAACCTTGAGAGTCAATGGGGATGAGTTCAGGCTGAATGCTATTGAGGCAATGAAGCATCCAGACACATCAAAAGACTGCATGCGTGTTGATATTATTGACTCCCTGGTAGAGGAGATCAACATGGCTGAGAGTCTCAAATCAGAGCTAGAAGACATCTTTAAAGATGTTCAGCCTGATCTGGAGGAATCAGAGGAAATAAAAGAGCCTCTGAAAATTCCTCAGGAAGAGGAGAAACCTCCTAAACCCGAGATCAAACCACTACCACCATCCCTGAAATATGCATTTTTAGGAGAAGGTGACACTTTTCCGATGATCATAAGCTCTGCTTTAAATCCACAGGAAGAGAAAGCACTACTTCAAGTGCTAAGGACACACAAGGTAGCTCTTGGGTGGTCCATAAATGATCTCAAAGGCATCAGCCCAGCAAGATGCATGCATACTGCTTTTTGAATGGCTATTCAGGTTACAACCAAATTACAGTAGATCCTCAGGACCAAGAGAAAACAGCATTCACATGTCCTTCTGGAGTGTTTGC
>NC_029792.2:105953015-105982624 GCF_000816755.2 Arachis ipaensis | reverse complement strand
CTTGACCATTTAGCACTTGTTCTGAAAAGATGCCAAGAGACTAACCTGGTTTTAAACTGGGAAAAATGTCACTTTATGGTGATTGAAGGGATTGTCCTTGGGCACAAGATTTTGAACAAGAGAATAGAGGTGGATCAAGCTAAAGTTGAAGTAATTGAAAAATTACCACCACCTGCCAATGTTAAGGCAATCAGAAGCTTTCTAGGGCATGCAGAATTCTATAGGAAGTTTATAAAGGATTTTTCAAAAATTGCAAAATCTCTTAGCAATCTGCTAGCTGCCGACACGCCATTTATGTTTGACACAGAGTGTCTACAGGCATTTGAAACCCTGAAAGCTAAGCTGGTCACAGAACCAGTTATTTCTGCACCAGACTGGACATTACCATTCGAACTAATGTGTGATGCCAGTGACCATGCCATTGGTGCAGTATTGGGATAGAGGCATAATAAGCTTCTGCATGTCATTTATTATGCTAGCCGTATTTTAAATGATGCCCAGAAAAATTACACAACCACAGAAAAAGAATTTCTTGCAGTGGTTTATGCCATTGACATGTTTAGATCATACTTAGTAAGATCAAAAGTGAGTATGTACACTGACCATGCTGCTCTTAAATATCTACTCACAAAGCAGGATTCAAAACCCAGGCTCATAAGATGGGTGTTGCTTCTGCAAGAGCTTGATATAGAAATAAGAGACAGAAAAGGGACAGAGAACTAAGTGGCTGATCATCTGTCCCGGATAGAACCAGTAGAAGGGGCGTCCTTTCCCTCTATTGAGATCTCTGAAATGTTTCCGGATGAGAAATTATTTGCCATTCAGGAAACACCATGGTTTGCAGACATTGCAAACTATAAAGCTGCAAGATTCATACCCAAGGAGTACAACAGGCAATAAACAAAAAAATTAATTACTGATGCAAAGTACTACTTGTGGGATGAACCATATCTCTTTAAGAGATATGCAGACAGAATAATCCGTAGGTGTGTGCCTAAAGAAGAAGCACAGAAGATCCTATGGCATTGTCATGGATCATAGTATGGAGGACATTTTGGAGGTGAGCGAACAGCCACAAAAGTCCTCCAATGTGGCTTCTACTGGCCTACTCTCTATAAAGACTCCAAAGAGTTTGTGCGTAACTGTGACAGCTGCCAGAGAGCTGGTAATCTGCCTCATGGTTACGCCATGCCTCAGCAAGGGATCTTAGAGATTGAGTTGTTTGACGTATGGGGTATTGACTTCATGGGCCTTTCCCACCATCATACTCAAACACTTATATTCTGGTGGCAGTCGACTATGTATCCAAATGGGTAGAGGCCATTGCAACACCCACTAATGATACTAAGATTGTGCTGAAGTTCCTCCAGAAATATATCTTCAGCAGGTTTGGTGTCCCTAGAGCACTAATCAGTGATGGGGGCACTCATTTCTGCAATAAACAGCTTTACTCTGCTATGGTCCGATATGGAATTAGCCACAAAGTAGCAACTCCATATCATCCACAAATAAATGGGCAAGCTGAAGTCTCTAATAAAGAACTAAAAAGAATCCTGGAATGGACTATAAGTACCCGTAGAAGGGATTGGGCAAAAAGCTTGGATGATGCTCTGTGGGCATACAGAACAGCATTCAAGACTCCTATAGGAACCTCTCCATACCAGCTTGTGTATAGGAAGGCCTGTCATCTGCCTGTGGAACTGGAACATAAGGCCTACTGGGTAACCAGATTCCTAAACCTAGATGCTAAGTTAGCTGGAGAGAAGAGATTACTCCAGTTAAATGAGCTAGAGGAATTCAGACTCAATGCTTTCGAGAATGCAAAAATTTACAAGGAGAAAGAAAAAAGGTGGCATGATAAGAAACTGTCACCCAGAGTATTTGAACCAGGACAAAAGATTCTGCTGTTTAACTCTAGGCTCAGATTATTCCCAGGGAAACTAAAATCCCGGTGGAGGGGACTATATGTGATTACAAGTGTGTCACCATATGGCTATGTGGAGCTTCAAGACATTGATTCTAATAAGAAGTTCGTTGTTAATGGACAGAGAATCAAGCATTATCTTGAAGATCATTTTGAGCAAGAATGCTCAAAGCTGAGACTAGATTAAAAGCTCAGTAAGGTCAAGCTAAAGACAATAAAGAAGCGCTTGCTGGGAGGCAACCCAGCCATTAGCAATGTTTATTTATTATGCAAATAATAATTATATGAGTTTAATATAAATTATCTTTAAGATTAATTAACAATTGCAGGAGTTCACAGAGTTACAGAAGAATTCAGAGCATAGAGCAGAGAAAAGGAGCTCACTGGCACAAAAACGCTAGCAAGGGGTATTTTGGGCGTTAAACGCCCAAAAGAAGCATCTACTGGGCGTTTAATGCCAGTAAGGATACCTCTCTGGGCGTTAAACGCCAGAACTGCAGCATCCTGGGTGTTTAGAAAAACGCCCAGTGACAAAGGATTTCTGGCGTTTAACGCCAGCCAGAAGCAACAGCTGGGCGTTAAACGCCCAAAACAAGCAACAATTGGGCGTTTAACGCCAGGATTATGGAGGAGAGAAAGTTTTGTTTCCAACTCAATTTTTTTCAAATTTTCATGATTTCATCTATAATTTCTTACAAAAACATGTTCCAAATTATCATCTTTCAATTTCAATTTCAAATATATATATATATATATATATATATATATATATATATATATATATATATATATATATATATATATATATATATATATATATATATATATATATATATATATATATATATATATATATATATATATATATATATATATATATATATATATATATATATATATATATATATATATATATATATATATATATATATATATATATATATATATATATATATATATATATATATATATATATATATATATATATATATATATATATATATATATATATATATATATATATATATATATATATATATATATATATATATATATATATATATATATATATATATATATATATATATATATATATATATATATATATATATATATATATATATATATATATATATATATATATATATATATATATATATATATATATATATATATATATATATATATATATATATATATATATATATATATATATATATATATATATATATATATATATATATATATATATATATATATATATATATATATATATATATATATATATATATATATATATATATATATATATATATATATATATATATATATATATATATATATATATATATATATATATATATATATATATATATATATATATATATATATATATATATATATATATATATATATATATATATATATATATATATATATATATATATATATATATATATATATATATATATATATATATATATATATATATATATATATATATATATATATATATATATATATATATATATATATATATATATATATATATATATATATATATATATATATATATATATATATATATATATATATATATATATATATATATATATATATATATATATATATATATATATATATATATATATATATATATATATATATATATATATATATATATATATATATATATATATATATATATATATATATATATATATATATATATATATATATATATATATATATATATATATATATATATATATATATATATATATATATATATATATATATATATATATATATATATATATATATATATATATATATATATATATATATATATATATATATATATATATATATATATATATATATATATATATATATATATATATATATATATATATATATATATATATATATATATATATATATATATATATATATATATATATATATATATATATATATATATATATATATATATATATATATATATATATATATATATATATATATATATATATATATATATATATATATATATATATATATATATATATATATATATATATATATATATATATATATATATATATATATATATATATATATATATATATATATATATATATATATATATATATATATATATATATATATATATATATATATATATATATATATATATATATATATATATATATATATATATATATATATATATATATATATATATATATATATATATATATATATATATATATATATATATATATATATATATATATATATATATATATATATATATATATATATATATATATATATATATATATATATATATATATATATATATATATATATATATATATATATATATATATATATATATATATATATATATATATATATATATATATATATATATATATATATATATATATATATATATATATATATATATATATATATATATATATATATATATATATATATATATATATATTTTAACTTTTTCTAATCCTAAAAATCTTTTTCAAATCTTCTTCAATTCCTTTTCAAATCTTTTCTTTAAAACTCACCTATCTTTTTAATTCTTCTCATATCTTTTCAAACTATCCTATTATCTTTTTAAAATTCAGAATTATCTTTTTCAAATCCATCATATCTTTTTCAATTTTAAAATTTCATATTTTTCATATCATATTTATCTTTTACAAATCATATCTTCTATCATATCTTTTTCAAATTTTTCAAACCCACCCCCTCACTTATAAATTCAAACTCGGCCTCCCCCTTTCCTCTACCATTCGACTTTGGTCTCACCTTTTATTCCTCTCCTTTCCTTTCTTTTGCTTGAGGACAAGCAAACCTCTAAGTTTGGTGTATTTTTCCGTGATCACCAAGCCAAGACTCACTAAGATCATGGCCCCAAGGAAAAACAAACCACTTCAAGAGGGAAGAAAGAGAATAATCCAAAACCACTTTGGAATCAAGAGAGGTTCTTAACAAAAGAATATGCAGACCATTACTACAAAATAATGGGTCTAAGGTCAGTGATCCCGGAAGTTAAATTCGATCTGAAAGAAGACGAATATTCGGAGATCCTAGAGCAAATTTGAAAAAGGGGCTGGGAAATCCTAGCTAATCTTGAGACAAAAGTGGGAAGAAACATGGTTCAAGAATTCTACTCAAATGTGTGGCAAACAGATAGGCAGAGAAGGACTGGAACCGCCTTTTACACCTTTCAAACTCTGGTCAGAGGGAAAGCTATTTATTTCCACTTTGACAAAATAAGAGAGATCTTCAAGCTACAGCAACTACAAGATGATCCGAACTCCTTCAGTAAGAGAATGATGAGATCAGATAAGTGCTTGGACCAAGTTCTGAAGGACATATGCATCCCTAGAACCAAGTTGACAACCAAAACAAAGGGTGTCCCAAATCAACTCAAGAGAGGGGATCTCAAACCAGTCGCTAGGGGCTGGCTGGACTTCATTGGGAGTTCCATACTGCCCACCAGTAACCGCTCTGAGGTTACTCTCAAAAGAGCAATAATGATCCATTGTATTATGCAGGGAAACGAAGTGGAGGTTCAAGATCTGATTTCGTGTAAGCTCTATACAATTGCAAACAAGAACTCCAAAGAAGCCAAATTGGCTTACCCAAGCTTAATATCTCTGCTATGCAAGGATGCTGGGGTAAAGATGGGAGTGGATGAGTATATTTCAGTCGAGCACCCAATCACCAAAAATTCAATGGAAGGACAACAAGTGCAAGATAACTCCATCAAAAGGAAAGTACAGGAGTTCCTCCCAGAAATCCCTCAGATTGACTACTGGACCCGCCTACAAGCCTCTGTCACCAAGCTGCAAGAAGCTATAGATCAACTGAAAGAAGAACAGCAAGTTCAAAATAGCATGCTCTGCAAACTGCTGAAGGAACATGAGAAGCAAGAGCATGAGCTACAGGAGCTGAAGCGCCATAAGCTGTCTCTTGAAGGGCCAGACACCCCACAGATTAAAAGAGCATCCACCTCCCAAAATAAAGGTTGTTGAGTCCTAATCTTAACTCTGTGATAACTTTTGCTATTAGAGATCTACTGGTGCACAAAATTGTGATCATCAATAATGGTGCCAAAGACTTGGAGCTCTCAAACGTGAATCACACTTTGTCACCATTCCGCACAACTAACCAGCAAGTGCACTGGGTCGTCCAAGTAATAAACCTTACGTGAGTAAGGGTCGATCCCACGGAGATTGTCGGCTTGAAGCAAGCTATGGTCATCTTGTAAATCTCAGTCAGGCAGATTCAAATGGTGATGGAGGATTGATAATTAAAAGATGAATAAAACATAAAATAAAGATAGAGATACTTATGTAATTCATTGGTGGATTTCAGATAAGCGTATGAAGATGCTTTGTTCCCCTTGAACCTTTGCTTTCCTATTGCCTTCTTCCAATCATTCATACTCCTTTCCATGGTAAGCTTTATGTTGGGCATCACCGTTGTCAATGGCTACATCCCGTCCTCTCCGTGAAAATGGTCCTGATGCTCTGTCACAACATCGGCTAATCAGTTGTCGGTTCTCGATCATGTCGGAATAGGATCCATTGATCCTTTTGCGTCTGTGACACGCCCCACAATCGCGAGTTTGAAGTTCGTCACAGTCATCCCTTCCCAGATCCTACTCGGAATACCACAGACAAGGTTTAGACTTTCCAGATCTCAGGAATGGCTACCATTAATTCTAGCCTACACCACGAAGGTTCCAATCTTAGATTAGAAACCCAAGAGATACACACTCAATCGAAGGTAGAACGGAGGTGGTTGTCAGGCACACGTTCATAGGTGAGAATGATGATGAGTGTCACAGATCATCAGATTCATCAAGTTGAAGAACAAGTGATATCTTAGAGAAGAAGTAGGCGTGAATTGAATAAAAAACAGTAGTAATTGCATTAATTCATGAGGAACAGCAGAGCTCCACACCTTAATCTATGGTGTGTAGAAACTCCACCGTTGAAAATACATAAGAACAAGGTTTAGGCATGGCCGTGAGGCCAGCCCCCAAATGTGAAAAGATCTATGAAAGTATATGAAAAGTGTGTAAAAGAGATGAAAATACAATAGCAAAAGGTCCTATTTATAGAAAACTAGTAGCCTAGGGTTACAGAAATAGGTAATTAATGCAAAAATCTTCTTCCGGGCCCACTTGGTGTGTGCTTGGGCTGAGCATTGAAGCATTTTTGTGTAGAGACTTTTCTTGGAGTTAAACGCCAGCTTTTGTGCCAGTTTGGGCGTTTAACTCCAGCTTTTGTGCCAGTTTCGGAGTTAAACGCCAGAATTCTTGAGCTGACTTGGAACGCCTATTTGGGCCATCAAATCTCGAGCAAAGTATGGACTATTATATATTTCTGGAAAGCCCAGGATGTCTACTTTCCAACGCAATTGAGAGCGTGCCAATTGGGCTTTTGTAGCTGCAGAAAATCCACTTTGAGTGCAGGGAGGTCAGAATCCAACAGCATCTGCAGTCCTTTTTCAGCCTCTCAATCAGATTTTTGCTCAAGTCCCTCAATTTCAGCCAGAAAATACCTGAAATCACAGAAAAACACACAAACTCATAGTAATGTCCAAAAGAGTGATTTTTATTTAAGAACTAATAAAAACATAATAAAAACTAATTAAAATATACTAAAAACATACTAAAAACAATGCCAAAAAGCGTATAAATTATCCGCTCATCATCTACCTTAGGAGTCACTTGAATAGTAGTAATTAATATCTTTATTTTTATTTTTAGCTTTTATTTTATTATCTTCAAGTAAGCTATAATTTATTTTTCTCATCATCATTAAACATGAATAAAATAGCAGATTTTTAGAAGGGTAAAGTATACTTTTTTTCCCTGAAGTTTGGCAAAAGTTTCAAAAATACGCCTAAGTTTTATTTTATTTCAATTTTGTCCCAAAAGTTTTTTATTTGCATCAAATATGCCCCTGACGGCTAACTTTTTAAAAAATTTAAGACCAATTCAACAACAATTTCATAAGAACAACTCTCAATACAAGCAAATAAAGCATAATTTCCATGTATTATTGTTAAATTAGTCGTAAATTTTTTGAAAATTTAGTTGTCGAGGGTATATTTGATGCAAATCGAAAACTTTTAGGATAAAATTGAAACAAAATAAAACTAAGGAGGCTGTTTTATTTTCGAGTTCTTAATAAGAAAAATTCGTATTATTTATATGTGGTGGCAATACTTTTTGTCTTCTGAATGAATGCTTGAACAGTGCATATGCCTTTTGAATTTGTTATTTTTGAATGTTAAAATTGTTGGCTCTTGAAAGAATAATGAAAAAGGAAAAATATTATTGATAATCTAAAAAATCATAAAATTAATTCTTGAAGCAAGAAAAAGCAGTGAAGAACAAGGCTTGCGAAAAAAAAAGAAAGAGAGAGAGAAAGCAAGTAGAAAAAGTCAAAAGCTCTTTAAACCAAAAGGCAAGAGCAAAAAGCCAATAACCCTTTAAACCAAAAGGCAAGGGTAAAAGGATCCAAGGCTTTGAGCATTAATGGATAGGAGGGCCTAAAAAGAATAAAATACTGGCCTAAGCGGCTAAACCAAGCTGTCCCTAACCATGTGCTTGTGGCGTGAAGGTGTCAAGTGAAAAACTTGAGACTGAGCGGTTAAAGTCGTGTTCTAAAGCAAAAAGAATGTGCTTAAGAACTCTGGACACCTCTAACTGGGGACTTTAGCAAAGCTAAGTCACAATCTGAAAAGGTTCACCCAATTATGTGTCTGTGGCATTTATGTATCCGGTGGTAATACTGGAAAACAAAGTGCTTAGGGCCACGGCCAAGACTCATAAAGTAGCTGTGTTCAAGAATCAACATACTAAACTAGGAGAGTCAATAACACTATCTGAATTCTGAGTTCCTATAGATGCCAATCATTCTGAACTTTAAAGGATAAATTGAGGTGCCGAAACTGTTCAGAAGCAAAAAGCTACTAGTCCCGCTCATCTAATGAGAATTTGAGCTTCATGTAAAACTCTGAGATGTTATTGCCTCTTGATTTTCTTTCTATCCTGTTTTATTTGTCTAGTTGCTTGAGGACAAGCAACAGTTTAAGTTTGGTGTTGTGATGAGCGGATATTTTATACGCTTTTTGGGGGTATTTTCATATAGTTTTTAGTAGGATTTAGCTACTTTTTAGTATATTTTTATTAGTTTTTATGCAAAAATCACATTTCTGGACTTTACTATGAGTTTGTGCGCTTTTCTGTGATTTCAGGTATTTTCTGGCTGAAATTGAGGGACCTGAGCAAAAATCTGATTCAGAGGCTGAAAAAGGACTGCAGATGCTGTTGGATTCTGACCTCCTTACACTCGAAATGGAATTTTTGGAGCTACAGAAACCCAATTGGCACGCTTTCAATTGCGTTGGAAAGTAGATATCCAGGGCTTTCCAGCAATATATAATAGTTCATACTTTGTCTGAGTTTTGACGACACAAAATGGCGTTTAAACGCCTACTTCTTGCCCTATTCTGAAGTTAAACGCCAGAAACAGGTTACAAACCAGAGTTAAACGCCACAAATAGGCTGCGACCTGGCGTTTAACTCCAAGAGAAGCCTCTATACGTGTAAAGCTCAATGGTCAGTCCAAGCACACACCAAGTGGGCCCCAAAAGTGGATTTCTGCACTATCTGAACTTAGTTACTTATTTTCTGTAACCCTAGGTCACTAGTTTAGTATAAAAATTACTTTTAGAGACTTACTATGTACCTCATGACATTTTTACACTTCACATTGTATTTCTGACGGCATGAGTCTCTAAACCCCATGGTTGGGGGTGAGGAGCTCTGCTGTGTTTCGATGAATTAATGCAATTACTACTGTTTTTCATTCAATCACGCTTGTTTCTATTCTAAGATATTCACTCACACTTCACCTTGATGAATGTGATGATCCGTGATACTCATCATTATTCTCACCTTATGGGCTTCTTTCCCTTGGCGATGTTTGCCCTAGAGGTGCCTGCTTCTGGTGGCGCCATTGATGGTCTTCGCGAAGTGGTCTTGGTTTGTGCCATGGGTTTTGGAACTGGAGAGGAGTGTGGGGAGGAATGGGAGTGTATATGAATGCGGTTATGGGCTTACTCTTTTGGTGGAGGATTTTGTGGAGCACGATGGGACCTTGTGTCTTTTCATGTTGCAACCTTTTTTCACATCTTTATGAAAATCAATGAATGCAGTTATTGGAGAGGTGGAGAAAATGAAAGGTTTTCAATAAGTAACTACTATAAATGGTTTGAACATTTTTAAAAACACAAACAGTTATTTAAATAAAAAGAAAAGGCGTTTCAAAGAAGTTGATTTTGAAAGAAACTGCAAGCAAGCAATTTTGAAAAGACAAGTCAAGAATAAAATTTGAAAAACAGAATTTGATTTGACTTGATAAGAAACCCTAAAACAAATACTTTATGAATTTATGATCAAAACAAACAATGAGGTCTACATCATAAAAATAGAACTCCTTCCTTTTGGGTCCAATGGTGGTTTTAGGAAAACACAAAGCACCACCAAAGATTCAGTTTTGACCCAAATTCATTCCTTTTTACCAAGACTTAGTCTGATATCCAAGGAACTTAGAGGGAGTCATCATCTATCCAGTTTTATCTTCTGTCAACCTGGAGACAAAAACACACAAAGAGATGCAACACCAACTTAATTCAGAAATTCAGACTCAACAATACCCAATGCTTTTCTCAACTTGCAAAATTTGCCTTCAGACAGAGGTTTAGAGACTATCAGTAAATTAATTCTTAGATTTTACAAATTGTACGTCAATTGTACCCTTTTACACATGTTCTCTAATGGAGTGAAATCTCAGTTCAATGTGCTTTGTTCTAGAGTGCAAAACTGGATTTTTAGAAATATTTATTGCACTCATATTATCACAAAATAAAGGGATACTATGGAGTTGCAGTTTATAATCTGCAAATTATGTCTTAAGCTATAACAACTGTGAACAACAAGAAGAAGCAGCTATGTATTCAGCCTCAGCTGTGGATAATGCAACTGTAGCCTGTTTCTTACTTGACCATACGTTTAGGGACTGTCAAAGAAAATGAAAAATCCTAGATGTGCTTCTTCTATTAACTTGGTCACTGATAAAATCTGTATCTCAATATCGCACTACCAAAACTCATCAAACTTAGGATACCAAAGACCAAAATCAACAGTGCTATTAATGTATCTAGTTAATCTTTTTACGACTGAAAGATAATTCTTTAGGTTGTGATTGGAGTATAGAACAAACTCCAACACTTTAAACAATATCCGGTCTAGAGGATGTTAGATACATAAGAAATCCGATCATTCCTCTATACCTTGTATAACACCCTAATTACCCTAAGCCTTACCACGCATCGTAAAGCAAAGGATAATCAAAGGTTACGACAGTTCTAAGCTCCTACATATAATATATAGAAAGAGATAATATAATCTAAAAGCCCAATGAAGGATATAGCTCAAAACAGGATTTGAAAAGCGCAAAACATACTAACGGAGCTACTAACTTAAAGCACAAGATATAGATATAATATAACAAAAGATAAGAGTATAACATCATAAGAATCTAGCCACGGCTCGTGGAGTTTAAGCCGGCTAGCCATATATACAGACAAATCAGAATCTGAAGTTTAAAATAGCTTATACAAGTTTTTCTCTCTCAATACAAGCCTTTAGGAAAAAGCAAGATACAAAAGTGAGAGATATGTAAACAAAATAATCAAAAAGACCCCAAAAAGTATCATGATCCTCCGCTTCTATCACCATCCAAACAATTCACCGAGGTGGGTTACGACCTGCATCTGAAAAACAACAACAGAATATGGTATGAGAACCGGAGGTTCTTAGTATGGTAACAGTGCCTAGTGATGTAAGATATAAGACCCCGGGACGCCAGAGGCAATCCTAGAACTTCATATCCATCACAAGATTCATCTTAAGGCATAGCTAAAACAGCAAAGCATAAATTAAACCCATAACATAACTTAAAACCTTAACAATATAATAAGGGTAATCTAACTTAAGGGATTTTCTAGTTTAACAGTTCTCCGTTGTCCCACAGCCTTCACCAACCTATCCTCCATGCGAACCCATCGCCACCACCTTTCGAGCCTCCTCAATCCTAGTAGAAAGCACAATTATATACAATGCAAGTAAAACACAAGTAAAGGCATATATAGCAAATAATTCAAGTAGGCAATTAGACATGTTATACAAATAGGAAAGCAATTACAAGTCGGCAAAGCAAACAAACAGATAGAAGATGCATATGATGAATACCTGTCCTATTGGCTGTGATATCACATTGTCGATTCAACTGCCAACCCGACACATCTCCATGGAGATGTCGCCCTTTGGAATCGTAATTGGGAAACCCCGAGATATGGTGCTCGGAACACCGTCCAGGGTTTTATGCCTGCACACTCTATTGATCTGAAGGGATGCGAGCGGGATACTCTTACCACAGACCTCACATCTCAACGTAAGTGGGATTAACCACCGTCCTTACGCCGCCACCGCTACCTCGACAGACGGGATTAACCACCGTCCCTACCGGGCACATAGCATCTCATCAATCTCAGTATAAAATGATACATCAGTGGTTTTCAGAAAATATTTTCAATACATCAATGATTCATCATTGCACATTCGAGTCCTTGAGTCATCTCAACCACTGTCAAATCAACATTTCCATTTCTGAAATCATCAGTTCATCAGTTCTCAATTCACACTCTGCCAAACCCATCCTCAGTACACCAGAAACCTAAGCCTCCGTTCTCTAATTTTTCAAAACAATATCAAACTAAATCTCTTAAGTTCTTTCCCATGTTTTTATGCCCAAAATTAAGAGTCTTAAAATGGTGTCACAGAAGCTTACAATCTTGTTGGGAAGGTAAAATAGTTGAAAACAAAGTTTAAGTTTGAGAAACAAGGCGTGTGCATATGCACATGGGTGTGCGTGCGCACGCCCAGGGAGAGTTTCAAAACGTGTGCGTACGCATAGGGGTGTGCATACAAACAAGTGCAATTTTCACAATTCTATTCGCTCGCACAAGCTGTGCTAGCGCTGCCAATAGACTGCCTTTCCCAACGTGTGCGGGCGCATAGGTTGTAAATCTTCCTTGGTTGTGTGCACGCACAGGTTGTGCTAGCGCTGCCAACAGTAAGCCTTCCCTCGTGTGTGTGTACGCACAAGGCTGTTCGTGCGCACAGGTTTAAAAATGCACGAGGTGTGCGTACGGACAAGGCTGTGCGTGCGCACATACCAGAAATCACAAAATTCTGTAACTTTGTAGAATTTCAGATTTTGACGCCAAACTTTGAATGATCATAACTTCCTCTACAAAAATCCAAATTTTACAAAATTTATATCAATTTAAAGAGTTTTCAATGGAATTTAATTCTAAACAACTTTCAACAACTTTTGAAAACTGAAGCACAAGTTATAACCCTTCAAAGTTCACTAAAAACCAGTTTTTACTAAACTGCACAAATTTCTCAATTCCTTGCAACACACAACCAAAACCAATTCAAACCATTCCAAACTAAATTTCCCATCATAACTCACCCTTTGTATCATATTCCACCATTCCTACCAACTTTTTCTCAAACACATTACCATATCATCAATCTCAACATCACACATATCATACTAAACTAATTCTCAATCCACACAATCATTCATCACCATCATATCATTATCAATCATCATGACTGAAATCATTCAATCTCAACCTTTCTCCTCAACATCATTTTATCAACATTAACATCACATCTCATCAAAATAATCAAAAGCTCATCAATTCATCATGCATCATTCATCGTACCTTAACCAACCAAACAATCAATACAATCCAATCCTATCCTATGGGTCACTAGCCTAAGTGTCCATGAATATTATATATTACATAGAGGAAACCGAAACCATACCTTGGCCGATTTCCAATATGCATTAAAAACCCCATATGAGCACAAGTTGAGCTTTCAACCACAATCCAAGCTACCAAACAGCTCCAACAAGCACCAACAAGCTCCAATAATTGCCAATAATGACAACCTCAAGCTATAATACACATAAATCATAACTAATCAATCTAGAGCTCAATTTAATCATAATCTCACAAGGGTTCAAGAGCAACTCACCTTATCCAACAGTTTTGGATGCCAAATCTAATGGTAATCAAAGGCTAGAGTGTACCTAAACACCCAAAATCACAAAATTTCCCTTAATCAAAAGCCCTAAATTTTCGAATTTTTGAAGAGAATAACTGAGAGGATTCTGTGATTTCCTTACCAGTTTCTTGGGTGGATTTTGTAGAGCTCTTTTTAAGGAACGCGTGACCGCAAACGGCGCGGCGATCGGAGCTCCGTAGCTCAAGATATGAGCTTGAGAAGATGAGGGTGAATAGTGTTCATGGGGGGTTTCTTCTTCTTCTCTTCTGAGCTATGTGGGTGTGTTTATGAGAGTGTTATGCTGAAATGAGTTCATTAATGGACCTATTTATATGTTAGGCTTAGGCCCAACCTGGGCCCGGTTCAACCTGTTAGCATTTTTAGCCAATTTCAAACCTTTAAAATTGATGCCCGATTTCCCATTTCTAATATTTTTAAAGGTTTTTGACTGTTTTCACTTTTTCTCACACAGTACCGGGCAGACTTTAACCGGTTCACGGTTTTTCTCGGTTTTTTGTAAAAAATACATTTTCTGACTCAGAAAAATCTACTAAGTCTAAAAATCATATTTAAATCCTCAAATTCTCACTCTAAATTTTCGAAATCTAATTTGGGAAATATTAATTAACTAATTAGGTGGTTAATTAGTTGCGGTTCTTACACCTTATTTCATCCACATCTTTTCCTTTTTCATCATTCTCAAGTTTAGAGTTTGATGCATTAGTGTACTCATTTGTTTGCAATTTTCTAAAACAAATTTTTTTACTGATTCTTTGGCATATTTACCTTTAGTGCACAAATTTTACCAGGAGTTTGTTTGATTTGAAGTCCTAGGAAGAATGTGAGTTCTCCTATCATACTCATATCAAACTCACTAGAAATTAAGTTTCAAAAATCAACAGACAAGGCTTCGTTAGGTGATCCAAACACAATGTAACCCACATAAACTTGAACAAGAATGAAATTATCAGTAGATTCTTTAATAAAAGGAGTTCTATCCATGGTACTTTATTGAAAACCATTTTTCAATAAGAAAGAGCTAAGTCTTTCATACTAAGCTTTAGGAGCTTGTCTCAAACCATAAAGAGCTTTAGAGAGTTTATAAACATGGTTTGGAAAATCTTTGTTTTCAAAACTGGGAGGTTGAGCCACGTATACTTCTCTATCAATAATAACATTAAAAAAGGTATATTTGACATCTATTTGAAAAAGTTTAAACCCTTTGTGTGCAGCATAAGCAAGTAATAATCTTATTGCTCCCATCTTTGCAACCGGAGCAAAGGACTCATCGAATTCAATGCCTTCTTCTTAATCCTACGTTTGAGCCACTAGTCTTGCCTTGTTTCTTGTAATGCTACCATCCTCACCCAATTTGTTTCAAAAAAAGACCCATTTGGTACCAGTCACCTTCTTCCCATTTGAATTTGGTACCAATGTCCAAACCTCATTTTTTCTCAAATTGGATTAGCTCCTCTTCCATCTCCTTAAACCATAAAGGATCATTAAGAGCTTCCTTCACATTTTGAGGTTCTATTTGAGAGATGAGAGAAAGATCATTATGTTCTATTTTTCTTCTAGGTGATGCTCTTATGGTAACTCCTTGAGATGGATCTCCAATTATGAACTCTTGTGGATAGTTCTTCAAGAACTTTCATTCTCTGGGTTTGGGTGTGGTAAGAGTAGATCTGGTCTAATCTAGTTTAGCACTGTTGCAAGTTCCAGAAATTTCTGCTGCGATAGGAGAAAAAATAGAATTGTCTCCTGCAATTTGATCTGCAAAATTAGAGACAGTATTTTCCAGCAAGTGATCTAATTTGGCTTCACCTTGGGTTTCTTTTGAGCTTTGTTTAGTTACAATTCTTGCATCATTTTTTTAGCAATACTTGAAATAGAGTTAGATTCACAAAAGGCAACATGCATTGTCTCTTCAATAGTCCTATGTTCACTTAGGTACACCCTATAAGCTTTGCTCGTAGTTGAGTATCCTACAAAAATACCTTCATAAGACTTTTGAAATATTTAAAACAAAATATTTACATCCAAAGATATGAAAATACTTAAGATTAGGAAGAATTCTTTTCCATAGTTCATATGGAGTTTTCTTAAAAAACTTTCGAATGATTGTTCGATTTAAAATATAGCAAGCTGTCTTGACAGCTTCAGCCCATAAGAATTTAGGTACATCATTTTCACAAATCATAGTTCGAGCCATTTCTTGCAAGCTTCTATTTCTCCTTTTAATAACCCCATTTTGTTGAGGTGTTCTAGGACAAGAAAAGTTTGAGATATACCAAACTAATCACAAAAGGATTCAAAATCTTGGTTTTCAATTTTCTTTCCCTGATCACTTCTAATAGAAGCAATTTTCAAATATTTCTCATTTTGAATCTTTTTGCACAAAGTAATGAAAGCTGAAAACGCATTATTTTTATGAGCTAAGAAAAGAACTCATCCGAATCTTATGTAGTCATCAACCACTACCAAGTCATAGTGTTTACCACCTAGGCTTTGAGTCCTAGTAGGACCAAAAAGATCAATATGTAGTAATTCTAATAGTCTTTTGGTTGAGATGTCATCCTTGAATTTAAAAGAGCTTTTAGTTTATTTTCCCATTTGACAAGCATCACAAGTAATGTCTTTATCAAATTGGATCTTAGAAAGACCTCTAACCAAATCCTTTTTCATAAGTTTAGAAATTTGAAACATACTAGCATGTCCCAATTTCTTATGCTACAACTATTTATCAGATTTCATAGAAGAAAAACAAGCTACATTTTGTTCCTTAAGTTCCTCCAAGGTGAGACCATACACATTATTACATATTTTAGCAATGACAAAGTTTCACCCGACCATTCACACACAACTAAGCATTCCAGCTTTCAAAAGTAACCCAATATCCTAAATCACATAGTTGACTAATGCATATAAGATTATGTTTCAGTCCGTCAACTAAGAATACATTATCAATGAAGGTAGAGAAACTCTTACCAACCTTATCTACGGCCACTATCTTTCCTTTTCCATCATCACCGAATGTCACAAAGCCTCCATCGTACTTGTTGAGCTTGATGAAGAATGTAGACTTTCTGGTTATGTGCCTTGAGCATCCACTATCCAAGGCAAATCTGCATAACATGTTTAAGTGATCTTAGGTATCTAAATCATTTTGGATCCTTTGATGTTAAACCTTTTTGGTTGCCCAAGAGCATTATATTTGCTAATCACTTTATAAACTTTATTTTCAATGTTTTTTTCAATGATGAAGCACTGAATTAATGAATGGCCAGATTTATTATATGTATGACAAAAATTTATGTTTTGCAAATTTCTCAAAGTGATTTGAGGATTGAAATCATGTGTTTTTGGACGTTGAGGCTTCATTTTCAAAACATGGTTGTTCAAAAACAATTTTAGATTTGCCATGATATCCCAAGCCAGCCTTTTCAGAAAGAGGTCTTTGACTAGCTAATAATTTGTCTAAGTTTTTCGAACTTTAGGAAAATTTAGGTATGTCTTGATTTAAACCCATAATCACTTTGTGTAATCATTTATTTTCTGCAATGCTATCCAAAAAGGTAGTGATAGAATACTTTCTTTTAAGACTTATAATTTCAATTTTAAGTTGTTTATTTTCTTCCATGAGATTAACAAAGTTTTCGGCTTCTATTATTTTTTCTATAAGGTAAGCATTTTCAGCATTCAAAATATTATTTTTAGATTCAAGTTCATAGTATTGATTCAAAAATTTTCTAATTTTCTCAGTTAGTCATTTGATGGAGTTCATCATTAGTGGGTTTAAAGTAGGTTACCTCATCATCTTGATTGTGATCGGCCATTAGACAAGCTTGAGAGTTGAGGTCAAATTCTTCATCTTCTTCAGAGTCATTCTCCAGATATTCTCATGAAGCCATAAGCACATTTTTCTTGTCCTTCCTTATTTTGTCTTCCCTTTTAAGCTTGGGACAATCATACTTGAAGTGTCCAGCCTCTTTGCAATGATGACAGATGACTTTGCTGAAGTCTTTCTTTGGTTCCTTTGAACTGCCTCCTCTACTTTTTCCTTTTTGCCTCATAAGCCTCCTTAGCTTCTTAGTGGAAAAAAAATTGTCATTAGATAAACTGTTATTGGAATCATTTTCAAATGACTTAACATATATTTTAGTGCGACTCCCTTTTTTGTGTCATTTTTCACGTGTGTGGTTTCATAAGCAAATAACTTTCTTCTCAGCTCATCATAGGTCATTGTGCTTAGGTTACTATTTTCAGAGATGATTGTGACTTTGGTTTCCCAATCTTTTGTTATACTTTTCAAAATTTTTCTCATGAGCACTGGATTGAGTAGTTCCCATAGCATCCAAGCTATTGACGATGATTGAGAATCTCTCAAACATTTCATCTATGGTTTCTCCTTCTTTCATAACAAATATTTCGTATTCTTTACTCAGCATGTCAATCCTTGTCTCCTTTACTTGTTTAGTGCCTTCATGGATAACTTGGAGTTTATTCCAGATTTTCTTTGTTGTTTTGCATCTAGACACTTTTTGGTATTTCTTAAAGCTGATGGCGTAGTTTAGCATGTTTACAGCTTTAGCGTTTAATTCCACCTTTTACTTGTCTTTGTCATTCTATTTTGCCTCTTCTTTAGGTTTTAAAACTCCTTCAGCACTTGTTTTGGTTGAAATTTGTGGTTCGTTCATGATGATCTTCTAGATGTTGTAATCTACAAACTACACAAAAATCTTCATTCTTTCTTTCCAGTAGTTGTAGTTCATGCTGTTGAAGAAGAGAGGTCTATTGTTTGACTGACCTTTAGCGAGAGTATATACAATGACATTTGAGCCCATACTGTTAGCCATTCAGATCTTTTCTCCAAGCTGTGAAGCTTGATCCCGTGAGACCAAACTCTAAAACCAATTGATGGTTATCAGTGGCTTAGAGAAGGGGGGATTGAATCTAGGCCATTTTTTCTTTGCTTGCGTTTACTTCAAACTTGATGGAACTTATAGAATCTGTTAGGTTTTCTTGTATTGAAAACATAGGAGACACTTTTATTTTATCTCTTGTCGATAGAGGAGCCAAAACATATTTGTATGGAAGCAGAGTTGTTGTGACGTCTTGCTGGATAGAATAAACATAAGACAATTTTATTTTATCTCATAGAGAATAAAACCAGAATCAGAACAAAGAAGGAAGAGTGACACAGCCATATATCCTGGTTCAGCCACTATGTGCATTGTGACCTACATCCAGTCTGTAGATTACAAACACCAATTTCCTTAGGATTCAACCCAATCCTATTTGGGACAAACCCAGCTTCTACCTAAGCTAGGTTTGACTAGGTTCACTCTATAGATTTTCAACCGCTAAGTGCTCACCCAACTTAGCATGGAAATCCCTCCAGGATCATGGAAACAAAATAGAAAAACGTACAAAGGATTTCTGAAATAATCATTTGGCTTTTCTCCAAATCTAACTCTCTTTGCCTTTTCTCTCAATAGCTCTTTCTTAATTCCTCACATAAATTCCTTTTTTTTATTGAAAAAAAGAAAGATAAATTGAGAAAGCAGAATAGTCAATAGAGAACCATGAAGGAGAAGAAGTTCTAGCTTTGTAAGCTATGAAAACCTAAACTTTGTGCTCTCACTCCTTGAATCATCCTCTGGCCGTTTACCCCTTTAATAGAGTAGTAAAGGTTCCTAAGCTTGATAATTGACTTCAGCATTTGACTTCTTCTTCTCCAATATCAATAAAAGCAGCATCACAGAAGAGAGATAGATTAGCAGCAGTGATTGAACCTTACATGCATCCATACCTTCCATCTTCTCTTTCATCATTTTTAAAATTTCTTCAAGGATCTGAGTCGTATATCAAAACTTTGGTTCCAAGTTTGATTCTGGACTCTTGATTCACAGCAGAGCTTCATAGCCTCCACTTTCTTCATTTTTCCAGTTTGGTGCATGTAGAAAGGATATTTCTTCAACAATCTTCAATGAAGCATAAGGAAGGAAAGATTTCTCTTATGTATCCTTCAGATGTTATCTTTGCTTGAAGCCCTAGCTAATTGACTTTCTTGTTCTTGCTTCATTTTGGTAACCCACTTTTCAACTTTGATTTGAACCCTAATCAGAGTTCCTTTTGTCTTGCTTTGCTTCCGTACTTCTTCACGTGGATGAGAGAAAGAAGATAAGAGAGAGAAGAGAGAATTTGGTTTAATGGCTTAGATTTGGTTCAGATGGAAATGGAATTTCATTCCTTTAGTTAGCATCCATGAGAATGAATGGGCTTAGATCACCAGTTGGACCTTTGCTTGTTATTCTAAAATGTTAGATTTGGCCTTATACCTTCTTTTGATCCATATATAATTTCAGCACACTAACCATACTAACTTGTCACCTCTTTGGGATTTGTTAGCTTGCTTATTGGGCCAGTTTTGATTACTTTAATTTCCTACACAATGAAAAAACTAATCACACACATAATTAGACTTTTAACCCTAATAATAATGTTTTTTCATCATCAATTAATTATTATTAGTTCTTCAAACTCAACACAGTAGTAAAATGACAATCAGTGGGATCACCAGCTCAATCAGCATCTGAGTACGCCTGAAGGGATAAAAATGAATGGGTAGAAAATGAAGGCCATGAAACAGAGTGCCTTTGATGAAGCAAAGAATGCGAAGAATTGTCGCATAGTGAGTAGTATGAGAAGCTGACAAGAACTGGCTAAGAACATGAACTAGATAGATGATGTCTGGTCGTGTGACAGTCAAATAAATGAGACCTCCAACTAATTGTTGATAAAGAATATGATTATCTAAAATAGTGCCATCCATAGAGGTAAATCGAACATTAGGCTCATGGGGAGAAGACTCAGTGCGACTATTAGACTGAGCAAGAAGATCCGAAGCATACTTAGCTTGAGAAAGATAGATACTGCATCTGTGGATTTGACTTTTAGACCAAAAAAATAACTGAAAAAACCAAGATCTTTCCTTTCAAAAGTATGGTGAGAGGATGCTTTGAGATCAGAGATACCATCAACATCATCTCCAGTAATGATAATTGTTCCGAGGGTTACCTGAAACTGTAGGTCGATCTCGGATGAGATCTGCCGTGGTGGTCGGTGCTGCTGTGTCCGACCTGTTTAGAGCTGGTGGCCGGAGCTGTCGTGTCCAACTTGTTGGATTTGGTGGCCGGAGCTGTCGTGTCCGACCTGGTGGAACTGGTGGAGCTGGAGATGCTACTGATCCTTCGTCTCCGAAGGGTGGTGGTACCTGCAAGAGACTCCGATGCTTAAGTTAGCATGGGCTTTAAGCAGGTTTTTAGTAGAATCAGAGTATGAGTTATACCTGGGTGCTCCAGTGTATTTATAATGGTATGGAATGACCTTTCTGGAGATAAGATAGTTATCTTATCTTATCTTTGAGTAAAGTCATCTTATCTTTAAGGGGGAACCGCCTTTATCCTTTTAGGCTTTGGCTGCCTTTAGATTGGGCTATGTCCCTTCGTTTGGGCCTGCTTGGGCCTCTTATGGCAATTTGGCCGAGCTCTTTGTGAAGAGGTCGGTAATGGGCCAACCTTCTAAGAGGTCGGCCAACCCGGTCCTTTATAGCTTGAACCGATGTATGAACAGTGCCCCTGCTTAAGCTTCGATCTTCCTTGTGAGGTCGTGCTTCTTAACTTCGATCCCTTTGAGGGAGTTGTGCTCAAGCATCTTTCTGGCTTGTTTCTTCATTGCTTTGCAATCCTTCCATATTTTCTAGTTGTTTGGTACTTCCCAGTCCGACCTCTTTTGAGTGGTAGTGTGGGTTTTCTACCCTTGCCTTCTGGATCACGCCTTACTTTAAGTTTGTGTTGACAACCCTCTGCTTTGGCAAAGTTATCCTCGCGGCTTGATATTCGGGATTTTAGTGACTTGTCCGATGACTTTTTAGTGTTCTTTATATAGAACCTTTTTTAGTCTCGGATGACGTTCGTAGCCCTGTTTGAGATTGTGCCTTCTTTGAGCGGAGTTGTATCCCTTTTAGCTAAGCACATTTGAGCCTTAAGTTGTTTCCCAACTTTTTGGCTTGTTCTTTTTTGAGATCGTACTTGCGCCTCTTCTTAGCTGACGTCGACCTGTACGACTTTGCTCCCCGGGCTTTTTAGTCATATTCCAACAACTTTTTAGGTAGTTTTCCGATGAGAAACCTTTTTATAGTTTATTTGGAGGACTTTTTAGCGCCATTTTGATTTGTGCTTTTGCCTTTTAAGTAGTGTCTCTTTTTTTAAGACTTCGTACCTTTCAGCAAAGCATTCCTGGCCTTCTTCTGGCTATTGCGAGATGTCTTTGTCCCTTTTGTGGATCTTTGTAGAGTGTTGGTACTTTGTTGTCTGACCTCTTTTTTTTTGTCGAGGTGATCCTTTGGGCTAATTTGTCCGACAACTTTTTAGTGTTCTCGTAGAACCCTTTTTAGTTAGTCTGAACAATTTTGATAGCCTTGTCGTGGAGTCGTGGCTTTTTGGGAAGAACTGTGTCCCTTCTAGCGCACACCTTTCGTTGGTCTGACTTCTCTTGTCGATTCGAGCTGTAGCTTTCGTTGGTCCGACTTCTCTTGTCGGTCCAATCTGTAGCTTTCGTTGGTCGACTTCACTTGTCGATTCTTCTTAAGTTATTTTTAGCAATCCATATTTAATTTGGACCTCGCCGGATCTCTTTTTTATAGATTTACTTTTTATAACTCTGTAGCTTTAATCGTCTTGGGCCGACTTCTTCATGTCGGTCGCTTCTAAGTTATTTCTAGTAATCCATTTTTGGGCAGGGCTGGCCAGGCCTCTTGCGATTACTTTTTATAACTTTTTGTCGTTTTGATCAGTCTGGTTCGACTTCTTCATGTCGGTCCATCCCAAGTTATAGCAATCCATTTTTTCTCAGACCTCGTCAGGCCTCTTTCTATGGATTGCTTTTTATAACTTTTTGTTGCTTTGGTCGATTGGTCCGACTTCTTCATGTCGGTCCGTTCTTAAGTTATTAGTAATCCATTTTTTAGTCAGGGCTGGCTAGGCCTCAGCTTATGGATTACTTTTATAACTTTATTGATTTTATCGTGATCGGACGATGAGTTTGATCATCACCTTGCCGACCTGTAACTTTGTCGTGATCGGGCGGTGAATTTGGTTTTCACCTTGCCGACCTTGTCGTGATCGGGCGGTGAATTTGGTTTTCACCTTGCCGACCTGTCGTAATCGGACGTCTTGGTAGGAAACTTTTTAGGGAATCTGCAAACTTTTAAACAATAAAATGAAGATATGAATAAGAGTGTGTATATGTTAGTGCTTACCCTTCTAGGTCGGGCAATTTTTAGATCTCGGCCTGGCGCCCTTCTTAGATTGCAGGCATGCCATGATCTTGGTAGCTCTCGCCCCTCGAGGTCGGACACTTTGTGGTGACCTTTCCCTTGTACCTCTGAACAACTTGGTATGGTCCTTTCCAGTTGGCTGCTAGCTTCCCTTCTCCTGACCGATCTTAGGTCCATTCGATGCTTTAGTGCTTCCTCTCTAATCCAAGCTCTTTCTCAGACTTCTAGAAGTTGGTCGAGCTCTTCCCTTTGAGTTTTGGGAGTTGGTATATTCGTTGTTCTTGATTTGAGCCGTTTTTCATCTTCTTTTCTGCAGGTTAGTCGTTCTTTTCTCTCTCTCTCTTTTTTTTTTACTTTCGACAACTGTGCATGCTTTTGATGTAAAGCTTTGACTTTGTATTTGGGTTTTTTCTTTGAAGAACTTTGGTTCTTTCTGCAAAAAGTTTGTGTCTTTGATCGTTTGTTGTGACTTTTATTTTGTCATTCGCCTTTGAGAAGAATGTGTGCTTTGCTTAGGATTTTGTTGCTGTTCCTGTTTCTTTTCATCGTTGCCTAACTCCTTTTGTATGAAAGTTCTAGCTTTTGTTTTGACCTTTTGTTTGAGAGGTGTTCGGACTGTTTGGGTATAGATTGTCGACTTCTCTTCTCTGTGTTCTTGCCCTGTTGTTGCCTCCAAAGGGTGCCCGTGGACTTTCATGTGAGTCCTGGGATTTCCCTTTTACTGTTGTATCTGACACTCGATGTTTTGCTGTTATTGTCCGAGTTGTTTCCTTATTTTCCCGAGTTGTTTGGTAGTAACCCCATTTTTCCTTTTCTTACTGTAGGACTTTTTGACCTATGTCTTCCCGCAAAAATATTGTTGAGATGTCTACTAAAATCTCGGACGGCATGTTTGACTGGCTGGATTCCATAGTTTTAATGTGTGTTACTGTGGCTGACCCTGAGTACTGTGTGCGACTTAGGAGGTTCCATAGAATATGTAGGGATAGGGATGAGGAGAAGAATTATGAGTTGGTGTCACCGGACTCAAAGGAGAGGGTTTGTTTTCCTTCCTTGATTCCGGGGGAACGACCCTAACCTGATATGGTTAGGACCTTTTCTTCCTTCGAGATTGATGGATTTTGCAGTGTTTCTTGGATGAGGCTTCTATTATTGCCCTCTGGTTTGGTTTTAGCTAGTTTTAAAAGTGTACCAGCTCGGGTATTCTGTTCCCGAGGTATATGTCGGACCTCATATCCCTGAATTGTCCGAGCTGTTGGTGCTGGTTAGTTTTGAAAGTGCATCAGCTCGGGCATTCTATTCCCGAGGTATATGTCGGACCTCATATCCCCCAAATTGTCCGAGCAGTTTTTTGGTTTTGTCCAGGTATTTTTTCATGTTGGGATCCTTAGCTCGGTAGCTCCCTTATATTTGTGAGGTGACTACTTGTGAATTACTGAACACGGTAAGATTTTGAACTCCTACCTCCTTAGCCAGCCTTAAACCAGCCAGTAGTGCCTCGTATTCAGGTTGGTTATTTAGCTCGATTTGGGTTCCCTGATCGCTTCCTATAATTACACCTGCCCCATTCTTGGTTTTGTTTGAAGAGTCATCCATGTAGAGATTCCATTTTATGGGAGTTCCCGGGGTGTCAGTGTACTCTGTAATGAAGTCGGCCAGATACTGTGATTTGATGGCTGTCCGAGCTTCATATTGAAGATTGAATTTGGATAACTCGACTACCCACTGTAGGATTCTTCCAGCTAAGTCTATTTTCTGTAGGATGCCTTTTATGGGCTGGTTGGTCTGAACTCTAATAGTGTGAACTTGAAAGTATAGGCGGAGTCATCGAGTAGGGAGTATGATTGCGTAGGCAAACTTTTCTATGTTTTGATAGTTTAGTTCGGCCCTTTGTAGAGCCTTGATGATGAAGTAGATGGGTTGTTGCCCACTTTCATCTTCTCTGACTAGTGCGGAGGCTATTGCCCGACTTCCCACTGCGAGGTATAATATGAGTTCTTTACTTTCCCGTGGTCGGGTAAGAATGGGTGGTTGCCCCAAGAATTTTTGAAATTTCAGAAGGCTTGTTCGTACTCTGTTGTCCTATTCAAATCTCTCTCCCTTCCTTAATATACCTCTTTGAGGTGTCTTTTGTGAGATGATTTAGAGATCCCTCCTCCTGCGAATCCTCCATTTATCATATGAACCTGTCTCTCAGGGGTGGACATTCAACTCGTCCGACCTCTTCGTCCCTTCTTCTTTTTCTTGGTTCATCCACTTTATTGGCTAAGTACCGATCTAATCGCCTTTCTCTTGCCAATTTTTCTATGAAATTCTTTAGGTCGAAACACTCATTGGTGGGATGTCCGTAGATTCGGTGGTATGCGCAGTATTCTGAATTCCCCCTCTTTTGATTGGGCGAGGTGGTGGAATCTTCTCAGTGTTGCATATTTCTCGGTAAACATCCACAAGAGACACCCGAAGAGGGGTGTAATTGTGGTATTTTCTAGGCTTCTCACCGGGTTTATCTTCTTTTTTCTTGGTCTCTTTATCCTTGTCCCGTTGTGGGTTAGGAAAATCCGGTTTTTTAGCAGTCTGATGAGCGAATAATTTATACGCTTTTTGGCATTGTTTTTAGTATGTTTTTAGTAGAATCTAGTTACTTTTAGGGATGTTTTCATTAGTTTTCATGTTAAATTCACATTTCTGGACTTTACTATGAGTTTGTGTGTTTTTCTGTGATTTCAGGTATTTTCTGGCTGAAATTGAGGGACTTGAGCAAAAATCAGATTCAGAGGTTGAAGAAGGACTGCTGATGCTGTTGGATTCTGACGTCCCTGCACTCAAAGTGGATTTTCTGGAGCTACAGAAATTGAAATGGTGCGCTTCAAATTGCGTTGGAAAGTAGACATCTAGGGCTTTCCAGCATTATATAATAGTCCATACTTTGGCCAAGAATAGATGACGCAAACTGGCGTTCAACCCCACCTCTCTGCCCAATTTTGGCGTCCAGCGCCAGAAAAGGATCCAAAACCAGAGTTGAACGCCCAAACTGGCACAAATACTGGTGTTCAACTCCAAGAAGGACCTCTACACGTACAGCACTCAAGCTCAGCCCAAGAACACACCAAGTGGGCCCCGGAAGTGGATTTATGCATCAATTACTTATTTCTGTAAACCCTAGTTACTAGTTTATTATAAATAGGACCTTTTACTATTGTATTAGACATCTTTGGACGCCTGGTTCTTAGATCAGAGGGGCTGGCCATTCGGCCATGCCTGGACCTTTCACTTATGTAATTTTAACGGTAGAGTTTCTACACTCCATAGATTAAGGTGTGGAGCTCTGCTGTTCCTCAAAGATTAATGCAAAGTACTACTGTTTTCTATTCAATTCATCTTATTTCGCTTCTAAGATATTCATTCGCACTTCAACCAAGAATAGCCATGCCGTGACAGGGTGCGTTGACCATTTTCACTGAGAGGATAAGATGAAACCATTGACAAGGGTGATGCCTCCAGACGATTAGCCGTGCTGTGACAGGGCATTTGGATCATTTTCCCGAGAGAAGACCGAAAGTAGCCATTGACAGTGGTGATGTATCACATATAGCCAGCCATGGAAAGGAGTAAGACTGATTGGATGAAGATAGCAGGAAAGCAGAGGTTCAGAGGAACGAAAGCATCTCTATTTGCTTATCTGAAATTCTCACCACTGATTTACATAAGTATTTCTATCCCTGTTTTATTAATTGTTTTCGAAAACACCATTATCAATTTATATCTGCCTGACTGAGATTTACAAGGTGACCATAGCTTGCTTCATACCAACAATCTCCGTGGGATTCGACCCTTACTCACGTAAGGTATTACTTGGACGGCCCAGTGCACTTGCTGGTTAGTTGTGCGAAATTGTGAACCATGGTATTGGCATCATGTTTTTGGCGCCATTACCAGGGAAAGAAAGAGCGATGAATTTTACATAATCAAAGTGTAATCACAATTTCTGCGCATCAAGTTTTTGGCGCCGTTGCCGGGGATTGTTTGAGTTTGGACAACTGACGGTTCATCTTGTTGCTCAGATTAGGTAATTTTCTTTTTGTTTTGTTTTCAAAAATCTTTCAAAAATATTTTCAAAAAAATCTCTCATCTGTTTTCGAAAAAAAAAAGTTATAAAAATGTTTTCAAAAATTTTATTCAAGATTTTTAAGAATGAATTCTAGTGTTTCATGAAGCATGTAAAGCTTGGCTGGCTGTAAAGCCATGTCTAAATTCTTTTGGACTGAGGCTTCCAAACCATCAGAGGCAAGTTACATATTTGATAAGTAATGAGCAGCAATTTGTTATCAAGAGCAATATACTTTGGTGTTAAATGCTGAAGCTTGGCTGGCCATTGGCCATGTCTAGTGTTTTGGGACTGGAGCTTTCATTGAAAGCTTGGCTGGCTAGTGAGCCATGTCTAATTCCTAGACTGAAGCTTTAGACTAAGAATGCAAGATTCCTGGAATTCATGTTAAAAATTTTGGAATCCTTATTTTTCCTTTTCATATAATTTTCGAAAAAATCCAAAAAAAAAATCCAAAAAAATTTAAAAATCATAAAAATTAAAAATATTTTTTGTGTTTCTTGTTTGAGTCTTGAGTCATATCATAAGTTTGGCGTCAATTGCATGTGCATCTTGCATTTTTCGAAATTCAAGCATTCATAGTGTTCTTCATGATCTTCAAGTTGTTCTTGGTAAGTCTTCTTGTTTGATCTTGATGATTTTTTGTTTTGTGTCTTTTCATGTTTATCATATGCATTCTTGAATTCTTAGTGTCTAAGCATTAAAGAATTCTAAGTTTGGTGTCTTGCATGTTTTCTTTGCATTAAAAGTTTTTCAAAATTGTGTCTATGATGTTCATCATGACATTCAAAGTGTTCTTGGTGTTCATCTTGACATTCATAGCATTCTTGCATGCATCACATGTTTTGATCTAAAATTCTCATGCATTGCATCATTTTTCTTGTTTTTCTCTCTCTTCATTAAAAATTCAAAAATAAAAAAAATATATCTTTCCCTTTTTCTCTCTCATCAAATTCGAAAATTTGAGTTGACTTTTTCAAAATTTTTTAAAATCAAGTTGTTTCTTATGAGTCAAATCAAATTTTCAATTTGAAAATCTTATCTTTTTCAAAATCTTTTTCAAAAATCAAATCCTTTTCAAAATTCTTAGTTATTTTCGAAAATTCCAAAAATATTTTTCAAAAATATTTTTCATATTTTTATACCAAATTTTCGAAAATAACAATAGCAATTAATGTTTTGATTCAAAAATTTCAAGTTTGTTACTTGCTTGTTAAGAAAGATTCAAACTTTGAGTTCTAGAATCATATCTTGTGATTCCTTGTGAATCAAGTCATTAATTGTGATTTTAAAAATCAATTCTTTTTCAAAACTAATTTCAATCATATCTTTTCAAAAATATCTTTTTATCTTAACTTTTTCAAAAATATCTTTTCTAACTTCCTAACTTCTTATCTTTTCAAAATTTGTTTCAACTAACTAACTAACTTTTTGTTTGTTTCTTAACTTTTTCAAAACTACCTAACTAACTCTCTCTCTCTAATTTTCGAAAATATCTTCCCTCTTTTTCAAAAATTTCTTTTTAATTAACTAATTATTCTTATTTTTAATTTTAAAAATTTTTCGAAAAAATACTAACAATTTTCAAAAACCATTTTTCAAAAATCACTAACTCTTTTTCAAAATAATTTTCGAAAATTATCCCTCCCCCATCTTATTCTATTTATTCATTCATATAACTCTTGGGATAAGCTGGTCACGGCTTTCTTAGCCAAGTACTTTCCTTCTCAAAAGCTGAGCAAGCTTAGAGCTGATGTTCAAACCTTCAGACAAAAAGAAGGTGAATCCCTCTATGAAGCTTGGGAAAGATACAAACAGTTGACCAAAAAGTGTCCTTCTGACATGCTTTCAGAATGGACCATGCTGGATATATTCTATGATGGTTTATCTGAGCTATCAAAGATGTCACTGGACACTTCTGCAGGTGGATCCATTCACCTAAAGAAAACGCCTGCAGAAGCTCAAGAACTCATTG
>NC_029792.2:105946296-105952918 GCF_000816755.2 Arachis ipaensis | reverse complement strand
ACTCTAAGTTTGGTGTTGGGAGGCCACAACCAAACTCTAAGTTTGGTGTTGAACTCCCATATCTAAACTCTAAGTTTGGTGTTGGAGAGTCTCAACAAAGCTCTACACGCTTGTGAGGCTCCATGAGGGCCCACTGTCAAGCTATTGACATTAAAGAAGCGCTTGTTGGGAGGCAACCCATTGTTTATTTATCTAATTTTGTTTTTGTTTTTCATGTTTTCTTAGGTTCATGATCATGTGGAGTCACAAAATAAACAAAAAAATTAGAAACGGAATCAAAAATAACAGAAGAAAAATCACACCCTGGAGGAAGCACCTGTCTGGCGTTCAACGCCAGAACAGAGCATGGTTCTGGCGCTGAACGCCCAAAATGGGCAGCATCCTGGCGCTGAACGCCTAGAACAAGCATGGTTTTGGCGTTCAACACCAGAAATGGCAACAAATGGGCGTTGAACGCCCAAAATGGGCACCAACCTGGCGCTGAACGCCCAGAGTTGTGTGCAAGGGCATTTTACATGCCTAATGGGTGCAGGGATGTTAATCCTTGACACTTCCGAATCTGTGGACACCATAGGATCACCTCAAGATCTGTGGACACTACAGGATCATCTTAGGATCTGTGAATTCCACAGGATCCCCACCCACCTCACCCTCTCTCTCTCCATTCATGACCATCCCTTCTGTTTTCCATTCACCACTCACATCCATACACACATCATGTTAAATTCACATTTCTGGACTTTACTATGAGTTTGTGTGTTTTTCTGTGATTTCAGGTATTTTCTGGCTGAAATTGAGGGACTTGAGCAAAAATCAGATTCAGAGGTTGAAGAAGGACTGCTGATGCTGTTGGATTCTGATGTCCCTGCACTCAAAGTGGATTTTCTGGAGCTACAGAACTCGAAATGGTGCGCTTCTAATTGCGTTGGAAAGTAGACATCCAGGACTTTCCAGCAATATATAATAGTCCATACTTTGGCCAAGAATAGATGACGCAAACTGGCGTTCAACCCCACCTCTCTGCCCAATTCTGGCGTCCAGCGCCAGAAAAGGATCCAAAACCAGAGTTGAACGCCCAAACTGGCACAAATACTGGTGTTCAACTCCAAGAAGGACCTCTACACGTACAGCACTCAAGCTCAGCCCAAGCACACACCAAGTGGGCCCCGGAAGTGGATTTATACATCAATTACTTATTTCTGTAAACCCTAGTGACTAGTTTATTATAAATAGGACCTTTTACTATTGTATTAGACATCTTTGGACGCCTGGTTCTTAGATCAGAGGGGCTGGCCATTCGGCCATGCCTGGACCTTTCACTTATGTAATTTTAACGGTAGAGTTTCTACGCTCCACAGATTAAGGTGTGGAGCTCTGCTGTTCCTCAAAGATTAATGCAAAGTACTACTGTTTTCTATTCAATTCATCTTATTTCGCTTCTAAGATATTCATTCGCACTTCAACCTGAATGTGATGAACGTGACAATCATCATCATTCCCTATGAACGCGTGCCTGATAACCACTTCCGTTCTACATTAAATTGAATGAGTATCTCTTAGATCTCTTAATCGGAATCTTCGTGGTGTAAGCTAGAATGGTGGCGGCATTCAAGAGAATCCGGAAGGTCTAAACCTTGTCTGTGGTATTCCGAGTAGGATTCAATGATTGAATGACTGTGACGAGCTTCAAACTCGCGATTGCCGGGCGTAGTGACAGACGCAAAAGGATAGTAAATCCTATTCCAGCAGGATCGAGAACCGACAGATGAATAGCCGTGCCGTGACAGGGTGCGTTGACCATTTTCACTGAGAGGATAAGATGAAACCATTGACAAGGGTGATGCCTCCAGACGATTAGCCATGCCGTGACAGGGAATTTGGATCATTTTCCCGAGAGAAGACCGAAAGTAGCCATTGACAGTGGTGATGTATCACATAAAGCCAGCCATGGAAAGGAGTAAGACTGATTGGATGAAGATAGCAGGAAAGCAGAGGTTCAGAGGAACGAAAGCATCTCTATTCGCTTATCTGAAATTCTCACCACTGATTTACATAAGTATTTCTATCCCTGTTTTATTAATTGTTTTCGAAAACACCATTATCAATTTATATCTGCCTGACTGAGATTTACAAGGTGACCATAGCTTGCTTCATACCAACAATCTCCGTGGGATTCGACCCTTACTCACGTAAGGTATTACTTGGATGACCCAATGCACTTGCTGGTTAGTTGTGCGAAGTTGTGAACCATGGTATTGGCATCATGTTTTTGGCGCCATTACCAGGGAAAGAAAGAGCGATGAATTTTACATAATCAAAGTGTAATCACAATTTCTGCGCACCACTGTCTCCCAATCGGGAGTTCTCCTCCATGTTGATATATTTTTTCGCCCTTTCTTGAACCTCGTTTAGAGATGTTGGGTACTCCTTGGATATTGAGTGGCTAAAAGGTCCTTTTCTTAGGCCATTGATGAGTCCCATGATGGCCGCTTCTGTTGGAAGACTTTGTATGTCAAGGCATGCTTTGTTGAATCTTTCCATGTAGATGTGAAGGCTTTCCCGATCTCCTTGTTTAATTCCTAGCAAGCTTGGAGCGTGTTTGGCTTTATCCTTCTGGATGGAGAATCTGGCGAGGAACTTTTTAGCAAGGTCGTCAAAACTTGTGATGGATTGGTGCACGAAATTGTGATCTCTAGCAACGGCGCCAAAAACTTGGTATGCACGTTTATAATCTCAAATTCTTTTTCACAACTCCGATACAACTAACCAGCAAGTGCACTGGGTCGTCTAAGTAATATACCTTACGTGAATAAGGGTCGATCCCACGGAGATTGTCGGCTTGAAGCATGCTATGGTCACCTTGTAAATCTTAGTCAGGCAGACTCAAATGGTTATGGGATTTTGATAATTATGATATAAAATATAAAATAGGATAGAGATACTTATGCAATTTATTGGTGAGAATTTCAGATAAGCGTATGGAGATGCTTTTGTTCCTTCTGAACCTCTGCTTTCCTACTGCTTTCATCCAATCATTCATACTCCTTTCCATGGCAAGCTGTATGTTGGGCATCATCGTTGTCAATGGCTACTTCCCGTCCTCTCAGTGAAAATGGTCCAAATGCACTGTCACCGCACGGCTAATCATCTGTCGGTTCTTGATCATGTTGGAATAGGATCCACTGATCCTTTTGCGTCTGTCACACGCCCAACACTCGCGAGTTTGAAGCTCGTCACAGTCATCCCATCCCAGATCCTACTCAGAATACCACAGACAAGGTTTAGACTTTCCAGATCTCAAGAATGGCCGCCAATAATTCTAGCTTATACCACGAAGACTCCGATCTTTTGGAATAGAGGCTAAGAGATAAACGCTCAATCCAAGGTAGAACGGAAGTGGTTGTCAGGCACGCGTTCATAGGTTGAGAATGGTGATGAGTGTCACGGATCATCACATTCATCATATTGAAGTGCAAGCGAATATCTTAGAATAGGAATAAGCTTGAATTGAATAAGAAAACAATAGTACTTTACATTAATTCATGAGGAACAGTAGAGCTACACACCTTAATCTATGGTGTGTAGAAACTCTACCGTTGAAAATACATAAGTGATGAAGGTTCAGGCATGGCCGAATGGCCAGCCCCCTAGACGTGATCTCAGAACATAAAATTGGTCAAAGACTAACCAGAGATGTGAAATAAATCACTAAAAGTAGTTTTTATACTAAACTAGTAGCTAGGGTTACATAAGATAAGTAAATGATGTAGAAATCCACTTCTGGGCCCACTTGGTGTGTGCTTGGACTGAGCATTGAGCTTTCATGTGTAGAGACTCTTTTTGGAGTTAAACGCCAGGTTGTAGCCTGTTTCTGGCGTTTAACTCTGATTTGCAACCTGTTTCTGGCGTTTAACTCCAGAATAGGGCAGAGAGTCGGTGTTTGAACGCCAGTTTGCATCGTCAAAACTCATGTAAAGTATGGACTATTATATATTGCTAGAAAGCCCTGGATGTCTACTTTCCAACGTAATTGAAAGCGAGCCAATAGAATTTCTGTAGCTCCAGAAAATCCACTTTGAGTGCAGGAAGGTCAGAATCCAACAGCATCTGCAGTCCTTCTTCAGCCTCTGAATTAGATTTTTGCTCAAGTCCCTCAATTTCAGCCAGAAATTACCTGAAATCACAGAAAAACACACAAACTCATAGTAAAGTCCAGAAATGTGATTTTCATTTAAAACTAATAAAAATATACTAAAAACTAACTAAATCATACTAAAAACTATGTAAAAACAATGCCAAAAAGCGTATAAATTATCCGCTCATCACAACACCAAACTTAAATTGTTGCTTGTCCCCAAGCAACTGAAAATCAAATAGGATAAAAAGACGAGAATATACTATAAATTCCAAAATATCAATGAAACTTAGCTCCAATTAGATGAGCGGGACTAGTAGCTTTTTGCCTCTGAACAGTTTTGGCATCTCACTTTATCCCTTGAAGTTCAGAATGATTGGCATCTATAGGAAGTCAGAATTCAGATAATGTTATTGATTCTCCTAGTTTAGTATGTTGATTCTTGAACACAGCTACTTTATGAGTCTTGGCCGTGGCCCTAAGCACTTTGTTTTCCAGTATTACCACCGGATACATAAATGCCATAAACACATAACTGGGTGAACCTTTTCAGATTGTGACTCAGCTTTGCTAGAGTCCCCAATTAGAGGTGTCCAGGGTTCTTAAGCACACTCTTTTTTTTCTTTTTTTTTTCTTTGCTTTGGACCTCAACTTTAACCGCTCAGTCTCAAGCTTTTCACTTGACACCTTCACGCCACAAGCACATGGTTAGGGACAGCTTGGTTTAGTCGCTTAGGCCAGGATTTTGTTCCTTTGGGCCCTCCTATCTACTGATTCTCAAAGCCTTGGATCCTTTTTACCCTTGCCTTTTGGTTTAAAGGGTTATTGGCTTTTTCTGCTTGCTTTTTCTTTTTCTTTCTCTCTTTTTTTTCTGCAATCTTTTGTATTCGCTGCTTTTTCTTGCTTCAAGAATCAATTTTATGATTTTTCAGATTATCAATAACATTTCTCTTTTTCATCATTCTTTCAAGAGCCAACAATTTTAACATTCATAAACTACAAATTCAAAAGACATATGCACTGTTCAAGCATTCATTCAGAAAACAAAAAGTATTGCCACCACATCAAAATAATTGAACTAAGCTCAAGGATGAATTCGAAATCATGTACTTCTTGTTCTTTTGTAATTAAAACATTTTTCATTTACGAAAGGTGATGGATTCATAGGACATTCATAGCTTTAAGACATAGACACTTAGACACTAGTGATCATGTAGTAAAGACACAAACATAAATAAAACATACAGCTCAAAAACCGAAAAACAGAAAAATAAGAACAAGGAGATTAAGGAACAGGTCCACCTTAGTGAGGGTGGCGTCTTCTTCCTCTTGAAGAACCAATGGTGTTCTTGAGCTCCTCTATGTCTCTTCCTTGTCTTTGTTACTCCTCCCTTAAAGCTCTTTGATCTTCTCTAATCTCATGGAGAATGATGGAGTGCTCTTGGTGTTCCATCCTTAGTTGTCCCATGTTGGAACTTAATTCTCCTAGGGAGGTGTTGATTTGCTCCCAATAGTTTTATGGAGGAAAGTGTATCCCTTGAGGCATCTCAGGGATTTCATGGTGAGGAATATCCTCATGCTCTTGTTGAGGTCCATGATCTCTTGTTTTCTCCATCCTTTTCTTAGTGATGGGCTTGTCCTCATCAATGAGGATATCTCCCTCTATGTTAATCCCAGCCGAATTGCAGAGGTGGCAAATGAGGTGAGGAAAGGCTAACCTTGCCATAGTGGAGGACTTGTCAGCCACCTTGTAGAGTTCTTGAGGTATAATCTCATGAACTTCCACTTCCTCCCCAATCATGATACTATGGATCATGATGGCCCGATCCACAGTTACTTTGGATCGGTTGCTAGTAGGAATGATAGAGCGTTGGATGAACTCCAACCATCCTCTAGCTACAGGCTTAAGGTCCGGTCTTCTCAATTGAACCGGGTTGCCTCTTGAGTCAACTTTTTATTGAGCTCCTTCCACACATATGTCCATGAGGACTTGCTCCAACCTTTGATCAAAGTTAACCCTTCTAGTGTAAGGGCGTGCATTTTCTTGCATCATTGGCAAGTTGAACGCCAACCTTACATTTTCCGGACTGAAATCTAAGTATTTCCCCCGAACCATTGTAAGCCAATTCTTTGGATTCGGGTTCATACTTTGATCATGGTTCCTAGTGATCCATGCATTTTCATAGAACTCTTGAACCATTAAGATTCCGACTTGTTGAATAGGATTGGAGAGTACTTCCCATCCTCTTCTTCTAATCTCTTGTCGAATCTCCGGATACTCGCTCTTTTTGAGCTTAAAAGGGACCTCAGGAATCACCTTTTTCTTGGCCACAACTTCATAGAAGTGGTCTTGATGGACCTTTGAGATGAATCTCTCCGTCTCCCATGACTCAGAGGTGGAAGCAATTGCCTTCCCTTTCCTCTTTCTTGAGGTTTCTCTGGCCTTAGGTGCCATTAATGGTTATGGAAAAACAAAAAGCAATGCTT
>NC_029792.2:105934048-105945947 GCF_000816755.2 Arachis ipaensis | reverse complement strand
GGGATCCTGTGGGGTCCACAGATCTTGAGGGGTCAAGGACTTAGCATCCCTGCTCCATTTAGGCGTGCAAAATGCCCTTAGAATGCATGTCTGGCGTTAAACGCCAGCTTGCTGCTTGTTTCTAGCATTTAACGCCAGCTTTTCTCCCATTCTTGGCATTAAAGGCCAATTACATACTCTGTTCTGGCGTTAAACGCCAGTCTAGTGCTTGTTTCTGGCGTTTAACGCCAGCTTAATGCTTCTTTCTTCTAGCATTTAACGCCAGCTTTTCTCCCATTCTTGGCATTAAACGCCAATTACATACTCTGTTCTGGCGTTAAACGCCAGTCTAGTGCTTGTTTCTGGCGTTTAACGCCAGTTTGATGCTTCTTACTGGCGTTTAAATGCCAGTAAGCTCTTCCTCCAGGGTGAGCTATTTTTAATGCTGTTTTTCATTCTGTTTTTGATTTTTCAGTTGTTTTTGTGACTTCACATGATCATCAACCTAAAGAAAACATAAAATAGTAATGGAAAATAAATAGGTATAATTAAATAACATTGGGTTGCCTCCCAACAAGCGCTTCTTTAATGTCAATAGCTTGACAGTGAGCTCTCATGGAGCCTCACAGAAGATCAGAGCAATGTTGGGGCCCCTCAACACCAAACTTAGAGTTTGGTTGTGGCCTCCCAACACCAAACTTAGAGTTTGAATGTGGGGGTTTTGTTTGACTCTGTTCCGAGAGAAGCTTCTCATGCTTCCTCTCCATGGTTACAGAAGGAGAACCTTGAGTCTTAAATTCCTCTCCATGGTTACAGAACGAGAACCTTGAGTCTTAAATACAAGAGTAAACTACCATTTGTACCTACAAAAGTTGAAAACACTGACATATCTACCCATAAAAAAAGGAAATTACCATTTGTACCCATGAAATATGGATTTCGCATAACAAAATTATCCAAATACTGAAAAAATTACCTAAAATCCCTAAATTACCCTTATCTTCGCCACCACACCACCTCCTTCACCCAATCACCTTTCTAACACTAACCCTCTTCACCCAGCCACCACCCATCTTTTACTTTCTAATCTCAAATCCCACCACCACCTCCTTCACTCAGCCACCACCCCCTTTTCCTCCAAAACTCACACATGGAGACATTAAACACATACTCCCACCCGAGGAAGAAGAAGAGACCGCCGCCAGCAATCCTAAAGTCGCAGCCCCCCTTCTTTTCACCGTCACCACCTTCACCTACCGTGGCTACCTTCTCTTCATCACCGAACCAGTGCCCCCGACGGGCCACCGCATTAGCCGCCACCACCGCGGTCTCCTTTGCGAACCAAAACCGCGGTGAGCTCTCTCTCTCTTTCTGTCCCTTTCGCCATTTTTCTTTTCTCCCATAAAAAGTGAATCCAAATACATGAGGCTTCTGTGTTTGGTTATTCAGATTTGATACTTTCTCTTCACTCTCTTCACACCTTAGATCTGTCTTGTCACTGGTCTGGAAGGAAGAGAGCGCGCAAGAGATCGGAGAAGGAGGAGAGGGCAACGGCGCAGGTGGGTGTCACTGCCACCATCGTCGTCGACGCTGTTCAGTGAGGGAGGAAGAACTGTTTTTTCTCTTTGCTTTTTCTATTGTTATTATTGTTGTTGTTGCTGCTGCTACTGCTTTATATGAAGAAGATGATGATGGAGGTATAGTGGTGGTGGTGGTGATGGTAGTGATAAAGGAGATGAGATGGTGGTGGAATTTGAGATTAGAAAGAAAAAGGGAGAGGGGTGGCTAGGTGAAGAGGGTTAGGGTTAGAAAGATGATTGGGTGAAGGAGGTGGTGTGGTGGTGAAGATAAGGGTAATTTAGGGATTTTAGGTAATTTTTTAATGTTTGGATAATTTTGTTATGCGAAATCCATATTTCATGGGTACAAATCGTAATTTTCTTTTTCTATGGGTAGATATGTCAGCGTTTTCAACTTTCGTGGGTACAAATGGTAGTTTACTCTAAATACAAGGTAGTCCTCATTCAACTAAAGGACCAACTCTACTCTGTCAACATCAATCACAGCTTTTTCTGTGGCCAGGAAGGGTCTGCCAAGGATGATGGATTCATCCTCATCCTTCCCAGTGTCTAGGATTATGAAATCAGCAGGGATGTAAAGGCTTTCAACCTTTACTAGCACGTCCCCTACTAGTCCATAAGCCTGTTTCATGGATTTATCTGCCATCTCTAGTGAAATTCTTGTAGCTTGTACCTCAAAGATTCCCAGTTTCTCCATTACAGAGAGGGGCATGAGGTTTATCTCTGACCTCAGGTCACATAGAGCTTTCTCAAAGGTCATGGTGCCTATAGTACAAGGTATGAAGAATTTTTTGAGATCCGGTTTCTTCTGAGGTAATGTCTACCTCATTAATGCATTCAGTTCATTGATTAACAAGGGGGTTCATCCTCCCAAATCTCAGTACCAAATAACTTGGCATTCAGCTTCATGATTGCTCCTAGATATTTAGCAACTTACTCTTCAGTGATGTCTTCATCCTCTTCAGTGGAAGAATATTCATTAGAGCTCATGAATGGAAAAGGAAGTTTAATGGAATCTCTATGGTCTCTGTATGAGCCTCAGATTCCTTTGGTTCCTCAAAGGGAAACTCTTTTCTATCCAAAGGACGTCCCATGAAGTCTTCCTCACTAGGATTCACGTCCTCCTCCTCTTCTGGGCATTCGGCCACACCAAGTAAGGTTATGGCCTTGCACTCTCTCTTCGGATTTTTTTCTGTATTGCTTGGGAGTGTACTGGGAGGAGTTTCAGTAATCTTCTTACTCAGCTGACCCACCTGTGCCTCCAAATTTCTAATGGAGGACCTTGTTTCATTCATGAAACTTAGTGTGGTCTTGGATAGATCAGAGACTATGATTGCCAGGCCAGAATGGCTCTGTTTAGAATTCTCTGTCTGTTGCTAAAAAGATGATGGAAAAGGCTTGCTATTGCTAAACCTATTTCTTCCACCGTTATTATTGAAGCCTTGTTGAGGCTTCTGTTGGTCCTTCCATGAGAAATTTGGATGATTTTTCCATGAAGGATTATAGGTGTTTCTATAGGATTCTCCAATATAATTCACCTCTGCTATTGCAGGGTTCTCAGGATCATAAGCTTCTTCTTCAGAAGATGCTTCTTTAGTACTGTTGGATGCAGCTTGCAATCCATTCAGACTCTGAGAAATTATATTGACTTGCTGAGTCAATATTTTGTTCTGAGCCAATATGGCATTCAGAGTATCAATTTCAAGAAATCCCTTCTTCTGAGGCGTCCCATTGTTCACAGGATTCCTCTCAGAGGTGTACATGAACTGGTTATTTGCAACCATTTCAATGAGTTCCTAAGCTTCTGCAGGGGTTTTCACGTGAAGAGATCCTCCTGCAGAATGGTCCAATGACATTTTTGACAACTCAGACAGACCATCATAGAATATACTTATGATGCTCCCTTCTAGAAGTATGTCAGTAGGACACCTTTTGATCAGTTGCTTGCATCTTTCCCAAGCTTCATAGAGGGATTCTCCTTCCTTCTGTCTGAAGGTTTCAATTTTCATTCTAAGCTTGCTCATCTTTTGAGGTGGAAAGAATTTTGCCAGGAAAGCACTGACCAGCTTATCCCAAGAGTTCAGGCTATCCTTAGGTTGTGAATACAACAATGTTCTAGCTCTGTCTCTTACAACAAAAGGGAAAAGCATAAGCCTGTAGACCTCGGGATCAACTCCATTGGTCTTGACAGTGTCACAGATTTGCAAGAATTCAGCTAAAAACTGATGAGGATCTTCCATTGGAAGTCCATGAAACTTGCAATTCTGCTGCATTAGAGAAACCAATTAAGGCTTAAGCTCAAAATTGTTTGCTCCAATTGCAGGGAGTGAGATGCTTCTTCCATAGAAGTTGGAAGAGGGTGCAATAAAGTCACCAAGCATCTTCCTTGCATTTCCACCATTGTTATTAGGTTCGGCCATGTCTCCTTCTTTTTCAAAAATTTTTGTCAGGTTCTCTCCAGAGAGTTGTGCTTTAGCTTCCCTTAGCTTCCTCTTCAGAGTCCTTTCAGGTTCAGGATCAGCTTCAACAAGAATATTCTTATCATTGTTCCTACTCATATGAAAAAGAAGAGAACAAAAAAGAAAATATGGAATCCTCTATGTCACAGTATAGAGATTCCTTATGTGAGTGGAAGAGGAGAAGAATAGAAGGAGGAGAAGAGAAAAACTCAAACACAGAGAAGAAGATGGGGTTCGAATTATGAGTAGAAGAGAAGTGTTAGTAGATAAATAAATAAATAGAAGGAGATGAAAGAGAGGGGAGAAAATTCGAATTTAATTTAAAAATAAAAGAAAAATATTTTGTTTTTATTTTAAAATGCAGTTAGAATTCAAAAATTAAAAAGAGAAATAAAATTAAAATTAAAATTTGAAACAATTAGTTAATTAAAAAGAATTTTGAAAAAGTGGATAGGAGTTTTCAAAAATTAGAGAGAGAAAATTAGTTAGGTGATTTTGAAAAAGATATGATTGAAATAGAAAATTTTTAAAAATAAACCAAAAAGTTAAGTAGTTAATTGAAAAAGATTTGAAAATCAAATTTGAAATGGTGAGAAGTTAGAAAAGATTTTGAAATTGATTTTGAAAAAGATATGATTGAAATTGAAAAAGATATGATTGAAAATCATTTTGAAAAATATTTGAATTGGAAATTAAAAAGATTTGATTTGAAAATTGAAATTGATTACTTGACGAACAAGAAACTAAAAGATATGATTCTAAAATTTAAAGATTGAACCTTTCTTAATAAGCAAGTAACAAGCTCAAATTTTTTTTGAATTAATCACATTAATTGTTAGTAAAGATTTTGAAAAATATGGAATAAAATAAGAAAAATATTTTTGAAAATCAATTTGAATTTTCGAAAATATGAAAGAAAAATGAAAAAGATTTGATTTTTGAAAAAGATTTGAAAAAGATAGAATTTTTAAATTGAAAATTTGATTTGACTCATAAGAAACAACTAAATTTTGAAAAATTTTTGAAAAAGTCAACTCAAATATTCGAAATTTATGAGAAGAAAAAGGGAAAGATATTTTATTTTTGAATTTTTAATGAGGAGAGAGAAAAACATAAAAATGATGCAAAACATAAAAATTCAAGATCAAAACACATGATCCATGCAAGAACACTTTGAATGTCAAGATGAACACTAAGAACACTTTGAAGATCAAGATGAACATCAAGAACTTATTTTTGAAAATTTTTAAGAAAAGACACACATGCAAGACACCAAACTTGGAAATTTTCAAACTTTAGACACTAACAAATTGAAAATGCATATGAAAAACAAGAAAAGACACAAAAGATGAAAATGCAAAGATCAAACAAAGAAAATCATCAAGAACAACTTGAAGATCATGAAGAACATCATGCATGGGTTTCGAAAATTTTTAGTAAATTAAAAAAAATACAATTGACACCAAACTTACAATTTGACACTAGACTCAAACAATAAACACAAAATTATTTTTGGTTTTATGATTTTATTAATTTTTTTAGATTTTTTGAAAATTAATTGGAAAAAGAAAAATAAGGATTTCAAAATTTCTAATGAGAATTCCAGGAATCATGCAATGTTAGTCTAAAACTCTGGTCCAAGAATTAGACATGGCTTACTAGCCAGCCAAGCTTTCAGTGAAAGCTCCGGTCCAAAATACTAGACATGGCCAATGGCCAGCCAAGCTTTAGCAGATCATTACATACAAAAGCTAAATTGCTGAGAAAGACAAAGAAGCTCTTCTAATGATATTTGAAACCTCGGTCCAAAGGATTAGACATGGCTTAACAGCCAGCCAGGATTCAGCATATCACCATAAAACTCTAGAATTCATTCTTAAAAATTATGAAGCCATAAGATAATTTATTTTTTTTTTGAAAATTTTTTGAAAATAAAAATAATAAAAAAGCTTAAAATTAAAATAAAATTACCTAATCTGAGCAACAAGATGAACCGTCAGTTGTCCAAACTCGAACAATCCCCGGCAACGGCGCCAAAAACTTGGTGCACGAAATTGTGATCTCTAGCAACGGCACCAAAAACTTGGTACGCACGTTTATAATCTCAAATTCTTTTTCACAACTCCGATACAACTAACCAGCAAGTGCACTGGGTCGTCCAAGTAATAAACCTTACGTGAGTAAGGGTCGATCCCACGGAGATTGTCGGCTTGAAGCAAGCTATGGTCACCTTGTAAATCTCAGTCAGGCAGATTCAAATGGTTATGGGATTTTGATAATTATGATATAAAATATAAAATAGGATAGAAATACTTATGCAATTCATTGGTGAGAATTTCAGATAAGCGTATGGAGATGCTTTTGTCCCTTCTGAACCTCTGCTTTCCTACTGCTTTCATCCAATCATTCATACTCCTTTCCATGGCAAGCTGTGTGTTGGGCATCACCGTTGTCAATGGCTACTTCCCATCCTCTCAGTGAAAATGGTCCAAATGCACTGTCACCGCACGGCTAATCATCTATCGGTTCTCGATCATGTTGGAATAGGATCCATTGATCCTTTTGCGTCTGTCACACGCCCAACACTCGTTTGTTTGAAGCTCGTCACAGTCATCCCATCCCAGATCCTACTCGGAATACCACAGACAAGGTTTAGAATTTCTGGATCTCAATAATGGCCGCCAATAATTCTAGCTTATACCACGAAGACTCTGATCTTTCGGAATAGAGGCTAAGAGATAAACACTCAATCCAAGGTAGAACGGAAGTGGTTGTCAGGCACGCGTTCATAGGTTGAGAATGGTGATGAGTGTCACGGATCATCACATTCATCATGTTGAAGTGCAAGCGAATATCTTAGAATAGGAATAAGCTTGAATTGAATAAGAAAACAAAGATCAAGTCAATGAAGGGGTTTTGAGATCGGCTTCGAGCTTTAAGAGCTTGTCCTCTAGTTTTTGACGTCGTCTTGTTTCTCTCCGATGGTCTCTTTCAGCTTCCCGTTGATGTTCAGCTTCTTGTTCCAGTTGTTTAAGGCGATTCTGTTTCTCACGGATAGCTTCCAAAAATTCTGTGTTTAGGGGTTGCTTATCTCCCTCGTTTTAAGGTGTATCTTTGGAGGTGGCGTCCGTGTTTTTGTTTGGCGTTCTGTCCACCAAACCAGAATTGTGATCGTTGTCACGGTCGTCCGCCATGGTGATGGGATAACTTCTAGGTTCCCCGGCAACGGCGCCAATGTTCCGAGGGTTACCTGAAACTGTAGGTCGATCTCAGACGAGATCTGCCATCGTGGTCGGTGCTGCTGTGTCCGACCTGTTTAGACCTAGTGGCCGGAGCTTTCGTGTCCGACTTGTTGGATCTGGTGGCCGGAGTTGTCGTGTCCGACCTGGTGGAACTGGTGGAGCTGGAGATGCTGTTGATCCTTCGTCACCGAAGGGTAGTGGTACCTGTAAGAGACTCCGATGCTTAAGTTAGCATGGGCTTTAAGCAGATTTTTAGTAGAATCAAAGTATGAGTTATACCTGGGTGCTCCAGTGTATTTATAATGGTATGGTTTGACTTTTCTGGAGATAAGATAGTTATCTCTATCTTATCTTATCTTTGAGTGAAGTCATCTTATCTTTAAGGGGAACCGCTTTTATCCATCTAGGCTTTGGCTGCCTTTAGATTGGGCTGTGTCCCTTCGTTTGGGCCTGCTTGGGCCTCTTATGGTAATTTGGCCGAGCTCTTTGTGAAGAGGTCGGTAATGGGCCAACCTTCTAAGAGGTCGGTCATGGGCCAACCTTCTAAGAGGTCGGCCAACCCGGTCCTTTATAGCTCGAACCGATGTATGAACAATAATGTCATCAACATACAAAAGTAGAAGAACATCTCCATGTTCACTTTTATGAATAAAGAGAGCATTCTTATGAGGGCTACAGGTGAAACCGAGATGGCATATAGTGATACTGAACTTTTCAAACCATTCACGTAGAGCTTGCTTAAGGCCATAAAGTGCTTTGCGAAGGAAACAAACTTTGCTAGAAGAACAAGGATATTCGGAGGTGGTTTCATATAGACCTTCTTTTTTAAATCCCCATTAAGAAATTCATTCTTCACATCCATCTGACTGAGAGACCATTTTTTTACCGCAACAATGGCAATGAAAATTTGATCAGATGCGAGACAAGCAATAGGAGCAAAAATTTCTTCATAATCAATACCATACTCTTGCGTACAACCTTGAGCAATCAATCGTGCTTATAATAGTCAATAGAACCATTAGAGCAAGTCTTGATCTTGTATACCCATCAACTACCAACAACTTCTTGATCAGAAGGAGGATCAACCAAGTCCCAAGTGTGTGCTTTTTCAAATGCTTGGATTTCTTCTTACTTTGCTTGCTGCCAATTTGGATTTGTGGAGGCTTCTCAGAATGAATTAGGTTCTTGGTGATAAAGAATAGTAGAAAAATAATGATAATAGAAAAGATGAGGAGATGGATTTCTTACCCTAGAAAAACGAGTAGAGGGAGGAGGCATGACAGCAGGAGCAGGAGCATCGTCCGATCTGAAATCATTGGGAGATGGAGAAGACAAAAAAGTAAGGGGCTCGAGGGATTGACTTGAGATAGAACCTGTAGTATCATTACTAGAAAAAAGATCAACATTAGGGTTATTGAAAAACAGTGACTGAGTAGAAGGAATTGACTCAAAAGAGGAAAAACTAGAGAACATGTGATGCTCCCAGAAGACAACATGACGAGATATATAAATACGTCTAGAGATAGGATCCCAACAACGATAACCCTTGTGTTCAGTGCCATAACCAAGAAAACAATACATGCGAGCCCGAGGTTCAAGTTTGTTATGTTCATGAGGCTGAAGAAGGACAAAACAGACACAACCAAAAACACGATGAGAGTTATAATCTAGAGAAGTATGATAAAGATGCTCAAAAAGATTAGTGTTACCAAGAACAGAAGAAAGGAGTCTATTGATAACATGAACAGTAGTGATAACAGCTTCACCCCAAGTACGCTTAGGACAGGAAGAAGAAATAAGCATTGCACAAACACAATCAAGAATGTGACGGTGTTTTCGTTCAGCTCTGCCATTTTATTGAGAGGTACCGGAATAAGAAAACTCAGACAAAGTATCATGTTCAGTGAGAAAATTTAAAAGTTTGGTGTCACGATATTCCATAGCATTATAGCATTGGAAGATTTTTATGACCTTAGAAAACTGAGATCGAATCATAGTGGCAAAGGTAATATAAATCTGAGGCAGCTCATGACGATTAGTCATCAAATAAACCCAAGTAAAACGCGAATAATCATCAATAAAGACTACAAAGTATTGAGCCCTTCCTATATAAACGATGGGAGTGGAGCCCTAAACATCAGAGTGAATAAGATCAAAAGGAGAGCAAGCAAGAGAGGAATTATTATAAAAAGATAAAGCTGGTCGTTTTTCAATTTGACAAGAAATACAATCAAACGACTCATTATAAACTTGACCTAAAACACCTGTAAGCATAAAAGGACGCAATTTTCCTAAGGAGCTGTGGGCAAGACGGTGGTGCCACAAGTGAAGAGTGCATGGAGAGGAAACAACGCAGAGATTTGACATAGAAGGAACATAAAGGTTCTTGAGCTCAAACAACCTTCTGACCTTACATCTAGTCCTGATGATCTTTTCCATCCGACAATCCTGCACACAACAACCAGAAATAGAGAAATTGACATCAAAATCAAGCTCAACAAGTTGAATGACAGAGATAAAATTAAAGTTTAATTTTGGAATAAGGTAAGTATCAGGAAATGAATATTTGACTGTGAAATAAAACCCTTATGTATCGCATGCAAGAGGGAACCATTAGCAGTGTTGACATAAGGTGCATTTGAAGTGGTAGAAAACGACGAAAAAAGATGACACAAAAGAGACATGTGATTAAAACAACAAGAATAAAAATACCATGTAGAATTACCTCAAGGAGTAGAAAGAGCAGGAGAGGTATTACCAAAAAAGGAGAGAAGCTGCTTAAGAAAAGATTCAATGTTGGATGGAGAGACAGAAGGTGGCTTGAGAGAGGTAGAGGTGGTAGATTCAGTAGCAGTAGCAATAGCAGTAGAAGCAGGCACATTCTGAGAGTAGTCAAGACGAGAATGATACTTGTTCTTATCTAAACTTGGTGGTCCAGTAGGACAAGTAATAATCAAGTGCCTGATGCATGAGCATCTTTTCTCTGTTTTCTATTTATTTTAAATACAAATTTATTGAGTTTTAATTTAATTCGTATTTTAAACCTCTTCAGATGCTACTATGATTTGCTTTGATGTTTTAATTATTTCAGGTGAAGTTTGGATCGGTTTGGCAGAGTTCATGTGCAAGAAAAGAGAAGAGTTGGAAGCTGCCAAGCTTGTGCTAAACGCGAACCTGGGGGAGTGGGAAGCTGCCAAAGGAAGAGTTTCTTCCCATAAGGGCGATAAATGCCGAATCTGGCGTTTAGCGCCAATGATCTAGATCACACTTCACCAAAGGAGCATCTTTAGTTGGATTCAGCTTTTAATTGTTCTATTTTATTTTATTTTAGTTATTTTTAATTGCAAACAAAATCTTTTAGTTTTAGAATTTATTTTATTTTAGTTTCAAATCAAATTAGGTTAGATATAAAAGGAAAAAAGATTCAGCCCTTCGGGGGTTCTCTTCTATCTTCTCTCTTACGCACTTTCTCATTTTTTGAACCCTAGTTTTCTCTCTGAGTTATGAGCCACTAAAACTCCTTGGTTAAGGTTAGGAGCTCTATTTATTTCTATGGATTAAGACTATTATTATTCTATTTTAATTTATGTATTGATTCAGTTTCAAGGATTACTTTCATTCTTCATCTTATGAATCTGGATATATCGGAAGAACAACCCCTTTTCTATATGAATTCTTGTGATTCTTGGAAAAGTTATCTCACTTGAATACTAGCTTGAAAGTAAACTCCTCCAAAACTGCTAATTACTTGGACTTCACGGGATACGTGATTGATGAGCGGATAATTTATACGCTTTTTGGCATTGTTTTTAGTATGTTTTTAGTAGAATCTAGTTACTTTTAGGGATGTTTTCATTAGTTTTTATGTTAAATTCATATTTCTGGACTTTATTATGAGTTTGTGTGTTTTTCTATGATTTCAGGTATTTTCTGGCTGAAATTGAGGGACTTGAGCAAAAATCAGATTCAGAGGTTGAAGAAGGACTGCTGATGCTGTTGGATTTCTGACCTCCCTGCACTCAAAATGAATTTTCTAGAGCTACAGAACTCAAAATGGCGCGCTTCCAATTGAGTTGGAAAGTAGACATCCAGGGCTTTCCAGAAATATATAATAGTCCATACTTTGCCCACGTTGAGATGACGAAAACTGGCGTTCAACGTCAGCTCTCTGCCCAATTCTGGTGTCCAGCGCCAGAAACAAGTTGCAAAGTGGAGTTCAACGCCCAAACTGGCACAAAAGCTGGCGTTCAACTCCAAGAAGGACCTCTACACGTGCAACACTCAAACTCAGCCCAAGCACACACCAAGTGGGTTCCTCAAAAAAGTACTACTGTTTTTCTATTCAATTCAACTTATCCCGCTTCTAAGATATTCATTTGCACTTCAACCTGAATGTGATGAATGTGATGAACATCATCATTCCCTATGAACGCGTGCCTGACAACCACTTCCGTTCTACCTTAGATTGAATGAGTATCTCTTAGATCTCTTAATCAGAATCTTCGTGGTGTAAGCTAGATTGATGGCGGCATTCATGAGAATCCGGAAAGTCTAAACCTTGTCTGTGGTATTCCGAGTAGGATTCAGGGATTGAATGACTGTGACGAGCTTCAAACTCGCGAGTGCTGGGCGTCGTGAC
>NC_029792.2:105932433-105932810 GCF_000816755.2 Arachis ipaensis | reverse complement strand
CTACAGAACTCAAAATGGCGCGCTTCCAATTGAGTTGGAAAGTAGACATCCAGGGCTTTCCAGAAATATATAATAGTCCATACTTTGCCCACGTTGAGATGACGAAAACTGGCGTTCAACGTCAGCTCTCTGCCCAATTCTGGTGTCCAGCGCCAGAAACAAGTTGCAAAGTGGAGTTCAACGCCCAAACTGGCACAAAAGCTGGCGTTCAACTCCATAGATTAAGGTGTGGAGCTCTGCTGTTCCTCAAAGATTAATGCAAAGTACTACTGTTTTTCTATTCAATTCAACTTATCCCGCTTCTAAGATATTCATTTGCACTTCAACCTGAATGTGATGAACATGACAATCATCATCATTCCCTATGAACGCGTGCC
>NC_029792.2:105927082-105932318 GCF_000816755.2 Arachis ipaensis | reverse complement strand
CAAGGATTTACATAAGTATTTCTATCCCTAGTTTATTATTAATATTCGAAAACTCCATAACCACTCTATATCTGCCTGACTGAGATTTACAAGATGACCATAGCTTGCTTCATACCAACAATCTCCGTGGGATCGACCCTTACTCGCGTAAGGTTTATTACTTGGATGACCCAGTGCACTTGCTGGTTAGTTGTGCGAAGTTGTGATAAAAAGTTGGGATTACAATTGAGCTATCATGTTGATGGCGCCATTGATGATCACAATTTCGTGCACCAAGTTTTTGGCGCCGTTGCCGGGGATTGTTCGAGTTTGGACAACTGACGGTTCATCTTGTTGCTCAGATTGGGTAACTTTCTTTTCGTTTTCTTTTCAAAAAGTTTTCAAAAATTTTTCAAAAAAATCTTTCAAAAATTTCTCCTTTGTTTTCGAAAAAAAAAATTTTAAATAAAAATGTTTTCAAAAATATATTTCTCTCTTCAGAATTTTTAAGAATGAATTCTAGTGTTTCATGAAACATGTTGAAGCCTAGCTGGCTGTAAAACCATGTCTAAATTCTTTTGGACTGAGGTTTCACTTATACTCAAGAGAAGAGCTTCTTTGTCTTTCTTTGCAAATTAGCTGATGCATGTAATAGCATACTAAAGCTTGGCTGGCTATTAAGCCATGACTGACCCTTTGATTGGAGCTTTAGACTAAAGAGCATAAGATTCCTGGAATTCATATTAAAAATTTTGGAATCCTTATTTTTCTTTTTCAAAATGATTTTCAAAAAAATTAAAAGAAAATACAAAAAAATTTCATAAAATCATAAAAATCAAAAATATTTTTCATGTTTCTTGTTTGAGTCATGTGTCATGTTATAAGTTTGGTGTCAATTGCATATTCATTTTGCATTTTTTGAAAATTCATGCATTCATGGTGTTCTTCATGATCTTCAAGTTGTTCTTGGTAAGTCTTCTTGTTTGATCTTGATGTTTTCTTGTTTTGCATCTTTTCTTATTTTACATGTGCATTTTTGAATCCATAGAGTCTAAACATGAAAGATTTCTAAGTTTGGTGTCTTGCATGTTTTCTTTGCATTAAAAATTTTTCAAAAACATGTTCTTGATGTTCATCTTGACATTCAAAGTGTTCTTGGTGTTCATCTTGACATTCATAGTGTTCTTGCATTCATCACATACTTTGATCCAAAATTTTCATGCATTGAGTCTTTTTCATGTTTTTCTCTCTCATCATTAAAAATTCAAAAATAAAAAAAAAAATATCTTCCCCTTTTTCTCTCTTAAAATTTCGAAAATTAGATTTGACTTTTTCAAAAATTTTTAAAATCTAGTTGTTTTTATGAGTCAAATCAAATTTTCAATTTAAAAATCTTATCTTTTTCAAAATCTTTTTCAAAAATCAAATCTTTTTTTCATTTTTCTTAGTTATTTTCGAAAATTATAAAAATATTTTTCAAAAATCTTTTTCTTAATTTTATATCATAATTTTCGAAAATAACATCATCAATTAATGTTTTGATTCAAAAATTTCAAGTTTGTTACTTACTTGTTAAGAAAGATTCAAACTTTGAGTTCTAGAATCATATCTTGTGATTTCTGGTGAATCAAGTCATTAATTGTGATTTTTTAAATCAAATCTTTTTCAAAACTAATTTCAATCATATCTTTTCAAAAATATCATCTTATCTTATCTTTTTCAAAATTTGATTTTAAAATATCTTTTCTAACTTCTTATCTTCTTATCTTTTCAAAATTGATTTTCAAATTTGTTTCAACTAACTAACTAACTTTTTGTTTGTTTCCTATCTTTTTCAAAACTACCTAACTAACTCTCTCTCTCTAATTTTCGAAAATATCGAGCTTCTCTCAAAGCAGAGTCAAACAAAGCCCCCACAGTCAAACTCTAAGTTTGGTGTTCGGAGCCCACAACCAAACTCTAAGTTTGGTGTCAAACCCCCATATCCAAACTCAAAGTTTGGTGTTGGGAGGTCTCAACAAAGCTCTGCACATCTGTGAGGCTCCATGAGAGCCCACTGTCAAGCTATTGATATTAAAGAAGCGCTTGTTGGGAGGCAACCCAATGTTTATTTATCTAATTTTCATTGTTTTTCATGTTTTATTAGGTTCATGATCATGTGGAGTCACAAAATAAATATAAAAATTGAAAACGGAATCAAAAACAGAAGAAAAAAAATCACACCCTAGAGGAAGACCTTACTGGCGTTTAAACGCCAGTAAGAAGCATGTTTTGGGCGTTCAACGCCAGAACAGAGCATGGTTCTGGCACTGAACGCCAGAAATGGGCAGCATCTGGGCGTTTGAACGCCGGAAATGCACCCTGGAGAAGAGCTGGCGCTGAACGTCCAGAACAAGCATGGTTCTGGCGTTCAACGCCAGAAATGGGCAACAAATGGGCGTTCAACGCCCAGAACAAGCACCAATCTGGCGCTGAACGCCCAGAGTTGTGCGCAAAGGCATTTTGCATGCCTAATTGGGTGCAAGGTTGTAAATCCTTGAACACCTTAGGATCTGTGGACCCCACAAAATCACCTCAGGATCTGTGGACCCCACAGGATCCCCACCTACCTCCACTTACTTCTTCTCACCCCTCTTTCACACAATTCCATAAACACTCTTCCCCAAAACCCTTCACCAATCACCTCAATCTCTCTTCCCCATCACCTCTTCACCACTCACATCCATCCACTCTTCCCCATAAACCTACCTCATAAACTCCACCTACCTTCAAAATTCAAAATCAATTTCCCACCCAAACCCACCCTAAATGGCCGAACTTACCCCCTCCCTTCCCTATATATACCCCTCAATTCTTCCTCATTTTCTCACAACACAACCCTCCTCTCCATATTTTCTTCTTCTTCTTCATCTATTCTTTCTTCTCTTGCTCGAGGGCGAGCAAAATTCTAAGTTTGGTTGTGGTAAAAGCATAAGCTTTTTGTTTTTCCATTACCATTGATGGCACCTAAGACCGGTCCCCATCCAACAAGTCGGCATCCTAATGGTTCAAGAGTTCTATGCCAATGCATGGATCACTAGGAACCATGATCAAAGTAAGAACACGAATCCAAAGAATTATGTTACAATGGTTCGGGGGAAATACTTAGATTTTAGTCCGGAGAATGTGAGGCTGGCGTTTAACTTTCCTATGATGCAAGGAGATGAGCGCCCCTACACTAGAAGGGTCAACTTTAATCAAAGGTTGGACCAAGTCCTCATGGACATATGTGTGGAAGGAGCTCAATGGAAGATTGACTCCAAAGGCAAGCTGGTTCAACTAAGAAGACTGGACCTCAAGCCTGTGGCTAGAGGATGGTTGGAGTTCATCCAACGCTCCATCATCCCCACTAGCAACCAATCTGAAGTTACTGTGGATCGGGCCATCATGATTCGTAGCATCATGATTGGAGAGGAAGTAGAAGTTCATGAAGTCATCTCCCTTGAACTCTACAAAATAGCCGAAAAGCCCTCCCCTGGGGCAAGGCTCCATCTATGTTACTCAGCTGGAGCTTTCATAGAAGGAGACATTCACATTGAGGAAGAGAAGCCCATCACTAAGAAAAAGATGGAGCAAGCAAGAGAGCCCATTCATGGAGCTCAAGAGGCGCAGGAAGCTCATCACCATGAGATCCCGGAGATGCCTCAAATGCATTTTCCTCCACAAAACTATTGGGAGCAAATCAACACCTCCCTAGGAGAATTAAGTTCCAACATGGGACAACTAAGGGTGGAACATCAAGAGCACTCTATTATCCTTCATGAAATCAGAGAAGATCAAAAAGCAATGAGGGAGGAGCAACAAAGACAAGGAAGAGACATAGAAGAGCTCAAGGACATCATTGGTTCCTCAAGAAGAAAACGCCACCATCACTAAGGTGGACTCACTCCTTGTTCTCACTTTCTGTTTTTCGTTTTCTCTATGTTAAGTGCTTATCTATGTTTGTGTCTTCATTACATGATCATTAGTAGTTAGTAACTTTGTCTTAAAGTTATGAATGTCATATGAATCCATCACCTCTCTTAAAATGAAAAATGTTTTAATTCAAAAGAACAAGAAGTACATGAGTTTCGAATTTATCCTTGAACTTAGATTAATTATATTGATGTGATGACAATGCTTCTTGTTTTCTGAATGAATGCTTGAACAGTGCATATGTCTTTTGAAGTTGTTGTTTAAGAATGTTAAATATGTTGGCTCTTGAAAGAATGATGATAAGGAGACATGTTATTTGATAATCTGAAAAATCATAAAAAAAATGATTCTTGAAGCAAGAAAAAGCAGCAAAGAACAAAGCTTGCAGAAAAAAAAATATAGCGAAAAAAAATAGAAAGAAAAAGAAAAAGCAAGCAAAAAGCCAATAGCCCTTAAAACCAAAAGGCAAGGGTAATAAAAAGGATCCCAAGGCTTTGAGCATCAGTGGATAGGATTTAGGGATGTTTTCATTAGTTTTTATGTTAAATTCACATTTCTGGACTTTACTATGAGATTGTGTGTTTTTCTGTGATTTCAGGTATTTTCTGGCTGAAATTGAGGGACTTGAGCAAAAATCAGATTCAGAGGTTGAAGAAAGACTGCTGATGCTGTTGGATTCTGACCTCCCTGCACTCAAAATGGATTTTCTGGAGTTACAGAACTCAAAATGGCGCGCTTCCAATTGCGTTGGAAAGTATACATACAGGGCTTTCCAGCAATATATAATAGTCCATACTTTGCCCAAGTTTCGACGACGCAAACTGGCGTTCAACGCCAGCTCTCTGCCCAATTCTAGCGTCCAGCACCAGAAACAAGTTGCAAAGTGGAGTTCAACGCCCAAACTGGCACAAAAGCTGGCGTTCAACTCCAAGAATGACCTCTCCACGTGTAGACTTCAAGCTCAGCCCAAGAACACACCAAGTGGGCTCCAGAAGTGGATTTATGCATCAATTACTTACTTCTGTAAACCCTAGTAGCTAGTTTATTATAAATAGGACTTTTTACTATTGTATTAGACATCTTTTGATCATTTTGTAGATCTCTAGACCTCCATGGGAGGCTGGCCACTCGGCCATGCCTACCCTCTATTCACTTATGTATTTTCATACGGTAGAGTTTCTGCACTCCATAGATTAAGGTGTGGAGCTCTGCTGTTCCTCAAAGATTAATGCAAAGTACTACCGTTTTTCTATTCAATTCATCTTATTTCGCTTCTAAGATATTCATTCGCACTTCAACCTGA
>NC_029792.2:105890952-105927066 GCF_000816755.2 Arachis ipaensis | reverse complement strand
AGTGTGAATCCTATTCCAGTATGATCGAGAACCTCAGATGATTAGCTGTGCTATGACAGAGCATTTGGACCATTTTCACAAGAGGATGGGATGTAGCCATTGACAACGGTGATGCCCTTACATAAAGCCAGCCATAGAAAGGAGTAAGACTGATTGGATGAAGACAGCAGGAAAGCAGAGGTTTAGAGGGACGAAAGCATCTCCATGCATTTATCTGAAATTCTCACCAAGGATTTACATTAGTATTTCTATCCCTAGTTTATTATTAATATTCGAAAACTCCATAACCACTCTATATCCGCCTGACTGAGATTTACAAGATGACCATAGCTTGCTTCATACCAACAATCTCCGTGGGATCGACCCTTACTTGCGTAAGGTTTATTACTTGGACGACCCAGTGCACTTGCTGGTTAGTTGTGCGAAGTTGTGATAAAAAGTTGAGATTACAATTGAGCGTACCATGTTGATGGCGCCATTGATGATCACAATTTCGTGCACCAGTGATATATAATCTTCTTATATTTGGATAATTAGGATTTTTGTGGCTAATAAACTAGAATTGAACCTAACACTCTAATCTATATTAAGTGACCAAGGAATTGGCGGTTGATTAGGTTAGAGGAGACTAAATCACTAAGGAATTAAGGTTTAGTCAATTACAGTTTGCCATGAAATGAACCTTGCATGATTAAAATAGTTGGTAAGAAAACTTTATCCAGAAGAATAAATAACTCTGAAACCTTAACTATCTTCTCACATACGTTTCACACTGATTTTACTGTTTTCTTTCTTAAATCTTTTGAATTACTGTTTAATATTTTTGAACCCCAAAACACCATTTTTTGCTTGCTTGACTAAGTGATTCATTGGACTATTGTTGCTCAGTCCATCAATCCTCGTGGGATCGACCCTCCCTCACTGGAGGTATTACTTAGTACGACCCGATGCACTTGCCGGTTAGTTTGTGGACTTTGAATTCCGTACCAAGTTTTTGGTGCCATTGCTGGGGATTGACTGTGATTGACAACTGACCGTTGTCTGATTGCTTAGATTAGGCGTTCCTAGCTTTTAGTTTTTACTTGTTTTTGTCCTTTAAACTTTTGAAAATTTAGTTTTGTTTTAGTTAAAATTTTTTCTTAATTTTTTAAATTAAGTTTGGTGTCCCCCTTAGTGATCTTATTTTAGTTTTCCTAATTAATTTTCTTTTCATTTGTTTTCGAATTTAGTGGCTTATCTTCCTTATTGATTTTAGAAAATTTTTGTGTTATTTGTTCAGTTTATTTTAGTTTATTTATTTTACACAAGATACCTCACTGGGATTTTTCTGCACTCTGATGTAGAGATTTCAACTTTTTGTTTGTTTTTTTTGTTTATGAGCAGGAACAGGGTCAAAGAACCTCTTTTAGACTTTGATCCCGAGATTGAAAGGACCTTAAGGTGGCTTTTGCAACAAGCTAGAGCTAAAGCCGGTGAAAATCTCAAAGATAATTTTCAGAAGGAAGTTTGCAGAGTCCACTATGGAGCTCAACAATAACAACAATACAATTAATGCCAATGTTGTTAATCCTCCTAATATACCTTCACAATGCCAGGAGAACACTTGGTTCATATACTGCTCCCACTCCTGATTTCTATAGGAATAGAATTGTGGTGCCCCTCATTATTGTAAACAACTTTGAAATGAAGTCTCAGTTGATTTCTCTAGTGTAGCAAAATTGCCAGTTTCACGGACTCCTGCAGGAAGACCCCAACTTGTTTATCTCTAATTTTCTGTAGATCTGTGACACTATGAAGACTAATGGAGTCCATCCTGCCGTCTACAACCTACTTCTCTTCCCATTTGCTGTACAGGACTGAGCTAAACAATGGTTTGACACTCAACCCAAGGAGTGCTTGGATACCTGGGATAAGGTGTTCAACAAGTTTCTAACCAAGTTCTTCCCTCCTCAGAAGCTAATTAAGCTAAGGACAGATATTTAGACCTTCAGGCAGAGAGAGGGTGAGTCTCCCTATGAAGTCTGGAAAAGGTATAAGTTGATGCTCAGGAAGTATCCTCCTGATATGTTCTCAAACTAGATACAGTTGCAAATATTCTATGATGGAGACTCTGAGACTGCCAGGATGTCCCTGGATAATTTTGCAGGAGGGTCACTCTACATGAAAACGACACCTGATGAAGCTATAGAGTTGATTAAGATGGTTGCTAATAACCAGTATTTATACTCTTCTGAAAGGACTTCTGTGAAGAAAAGAGTCAAAGAGTTGGATACCTTGGATGCTATTCTTGCCCAGGATAAGGCCATGTCTCAGCAAATCAATGCTATTACATAACACTTGAGTGGAATGCAAGTTTCAGCTGTCAGTGCTCAAGACACTTCCTATGATATGAGTGGTGGCTTCCCTCAATGTGAGACTTATGACTATGGCTAGTTTACTTCTGAACAGGTTAATTTCATGGGTAATGCCTCTAGACCCTCCAACAATGATCCTTTCTCTAAGAAATATAATCAAGGGTGGAGGAATCATCCTAACTTCAGGTGGAGAGATCAGTCTCAGAGGCAACCGAACTTCAATAATTCTCAAGGCAGTTTTAATCAAAATAATTTCAATAACCGCCCGTTTCAAGCCTCTCAGCCACAGCAAGCACCCTCTCAATCTCAGAGTACTCTTGACTTAGCCTCTATAGTTGCAAAACTCTCCAAGAACACGCATAGTTTCATGCAGGAGACCAGAGCTTCACTTTGGAACTTGGAGATACAGGTGGGTCAGTTAAGCAAGAAAGTACCTGAGAGGCCTCCTAACACTCTTCCTAGTGACACAGTACCTAATCCAAGAGAGGAGTACAAGGCTATCACATTGGTGAGTGAACCAATGACAGAGGAGGAAGTACAAGTTGCTCAGGGATCAGAGAAAATATAAGCTCTAGAAAAGACTGAGGGTACCATAGCACACGCCCCACCTAAGGCACCTGAGCACAAGCCGAATATGTCATACCCTCAGAAGCTTCAAAAGGAGACCAAGGACAAACAATTCTCACAGTTCTTGGAAGTTTTTGGAAATTTGCAAATCAATATTCCTTTTGTTGAGGTTCTGGAGCAAATGCCTCTCTATTTCAAGTTCGTGAAAGGCGTACTCTCTAAGAAGAAAACTTTAAAGGGAGATGAAACAGTGGTCCTGAACAAGGAACATAGTGCAATAATTCAGAGCAAATTGCCAAGAAAGATGCCAGATTCAGGGAGCTTTCAGATTCTATGCACCATTGGGAGCACAACTTTTGACAAAGCCTTATGTAATCTAGGTGCAAGCATCAATTTGATGCCCCCTGTTTGTGATGAAAAAGCTGTAAATCCAAGAGGCACAACCAACAAGGATAGCATTACAAATGGCAGACAAGTCTCTGAAACATACACATGGAATAGTGGAGAATTTCTTGGTCAAGGTTGGAGAATTTTTTCTCCCTGCAGATTTTGTAATCCTTGACATAGGAGAGAATGAAAACAACTCTATAATCCTAGGAAGACCATTTTTGAACACTGAAAAAGCTCTGATCAATGTAGAATTATTTCTGAGGATGCATGAGGATTATTTGATCTTCAAGTTTTTTAGACCCATACATTACTTAGGTGAAGGAGGCACTTGCATAAAGAGTGAACTCACTAACCTAAGCCTCCAACATTCCCTGGCTGAAGTAAAGCAGAGTTTACAACTCGAACCTCCTTTGGTGGGAACCAATACAATTCCCCCTGACATCAAACCTAAGTTTGGTGTTGGGTGTGCATCATCCCTCAAGGAGGAAGGTCCCAAGAAGAAGGTACCCAAGGGATGGAGAAATAAGAAGATTCCTACTGAAGATTTCTCGCTAAAAATGAAAGTGGTGTTAACCAAAAGCCCAATCTTACCTCATACAGTGAACAGGATCCTATCTCTTGAGCATATTGAGATAATCCATGAGAGTAAAAGCAAAAGATTCACAGTGAGAGGTGGAGAGCTAAAGCACTATGACCAACCCTCACTTTAGCAAAGCTGACCATTAAGCTAGTGACGGTAAAGAAGCGCTTGTTGGGAGGCAATCCAACCCTGAGTATCCTTTGTTTTGTTTTTAGTTTAATCTACATTTATTTTTAACTTTCATTTACGGTTTTTCTTGGTTTTATGATGTTTGTGGTAATGCAAAGTGTTTAGAACAGGAATAGGACAAATCTAGAGGAAGAAAAGAGCACTATGGAGAGCATTTCACTCGAGTGCTCTGGCGCTAAAAGCCCTAGGGAGGGCATTTAACGCCCTGGATGGCACAAATTTCAAAGCTTCCATACCTCGTAGGACACTAAATGCTTTAGCGCCAGGCCTCTTCCTCAGTCTAAAAACAACAGTTATTGAAGAGGGTAGCGTTAAATGCTAGGATGGTTGTTTAGCGCCTTGAAGGGCACGTTTTGCAAAGCGCTGTGGCGCTAAATACCGGAGCTAGCATTTAGCGCCAGCAACGCAGCATTGAATTTGAAGAAAGGGGTTTGAACGTTGAAAATGGTAAAATCAATGGGTCCCACCCCATTTGACCATTCCATTCACACCCCCCCGCTCCCTCTCTCCCCCTAACCACCTTTCCATCCCCCTTTCACCAACCACACCTCCCATCACCCCCTATCATATCCCATCAATCCCACCAAATCTCTCTTCCCCATACCTCAACTGTTGTCCCCCTCCCCCATTTAATTCAATTTCCATTTTTTTAACGTACCCCATTCCCTCCCTTCTAATTGATCCCCCCTTCTCTATATATAACATCTTCCTTTCACTTTTACCACACCACATCCTTAGCCAACCAGTCTCCCTTTCTTCCCTCTTTCAAGTTTCATTTTCACCTTTTATTACTCCCCTTTCTTTTCTCCCTCCTCTAACCGAACCTTCTCCTCCTCTATCTCTGCCATTTTTGTTTCCTTCTCCACTCTATAAACCCCACCTCTTCATACCTCTCTCTCTTCCCTTCTTACATCCACATTATTTCCATTCCTTCTATTCCTTTCTCTTTTTATTTCTATTTCTCTTTGCTCAGGAACAAGTAAACTCTTTAAGTTTGGTATTAAAATGCTCTGCTTTTCCATTTCTATTATCTTCCACATGGAACCAAAAATCGGATAATCCTCTTCAAGGAAGAGAAAAGAGAAGGCTCCTGCAACTGATCTATTCGACTTTAGCTGATTTTTCTCCAAGATTCACGAGGATAAATTCAATGAGTTTGTGAGCAAAAAGAAGGTGATCCCAGAGGTCCGATTTGATTTGTAGTCAGATGAGTACCCGGAGATCCGGGAACAGATTTTGAGAGGGGTTGGCAAGTGCTATGCAACCTTGTGACGGATGTGGGTGTTTTGATGGTCAGGGAGTTCTACGCCAATGTTTGGGTGACGTACAAGCATGTCAAAGGCGTGAACCCCGACCCAAAGAACTGGCGAACTATGGTTTGAAGGAGGATCTTAGAGTTTGGTCTAGAGAGAGTGAGGGATATACTTCAGCTACGACCATCCAGAGATGACCTCTTACCAATATATGCCTCCCCAGAGCACAATAGAGGAGGGATGCTAGAGGTCATCCATACCAGCTGGGAAGGCATGATCTGAAGCCGGTTGCTCGAGGATGGTTGGAGTTCATTCAACGCTCTATTATCCCTACGAGTAACCAGTCTGAGGTTACGTGATGAACGGATTTTTTCTGGTAAAGAATTTCACAAAAATAATCTCGTTGCTAGTATAGTTTCTAAACCAACAAAGAATTCTTTCATACAAAAAAATTTGGTTGTCACTTAAGCAAATCCAATAAAAATAATAACCGAAGTATTTGAACCTCGGGTCGTCTCTCAAGGAATTGCAGGGAGGTGTAGTTATTATTGGTTATAGAAAAAGTATCTTTTTGGGATTTTGAATAAGGAACAAGAAAAGTAAATTGCAAGAAAGTAAACTAATAGCTAAGAAAGCTCTTGGCAAGGTATGAGAACTAGAAGGCTATCCTAGCTATCCTTATCAATTGTGGCATTAATTGTCCATTGCTACCACTTAGTTAACCTCTAACTATAAAGGAAAGTCAAGTGGATGAATCAATTTGATTCCTCAAGTCCTAGTCAACTCCTAAGGAAAGACTAGCTTTAGAGGGATCCAAATCATATAAATGCATATGGTTTTTCTGGTCTCATATGAGTAGGCACCCAATTTTCCAATACTTTTGTCAACACAATTTCATCAACCCAAGTTTCCACAGTTCCCCACACTTAATTGATGCATAGTCTCTATCTTAAACTAACCAAAGATTCAATTGGGGTAATTAATTGTTTTTCCGCTTAAGACTAGTGATGTGGTAAAATATAGAACAAAGGGGGATTAAAAGGCTTAAAGTGGCAAACAAAGGTAATGGAAATGGTGGGCTATTTGGGATAAGTGAGCTAATAACAAATGAGGGCCTCATTCATATGTATGCATGCAAATACACTAAACAATGGACATATAGAATGGAACAAAGCAAAGATTGCAATCATAGTGAAGAAAACACATAAGAATAAAAATCATGGTTAAATAATGTAACCATGCAATTAAGCTAAAAAACTCACAGGTTGTGTGTTCTTAGCTCAAAAACAATATTCCAATTATATATATCATGCAAGTTACCAAAAGGTTTTAACTCAAATCAATGTGAATCTTAAATGCCTTTTCTAAGAAAAAAATAAATTTCTTGAAAATTTCATCAATTGACCAAAATTTATTATTATATATATATACTAACTGAGATGTTGTGATTATGAAAAACTAAAAGTTTTTAGTTTACTCCCTATTTTCAATCAAACTAATTTCTCATATGCAAAAGGGTAAACTAAGCTCAAGAATCCATGTTTTTCCACATCACAACTAATAGACTAAAAGTGTAATTCATGCTAAATATCTAAGATATATACAAGTTCAAAGTGCAAAAAAGTAAAAATAAACAAGAGTACAATAAAATAGAAATGTGCAAGTACTAAAAGAAAAAAAATAAAATAAAGCAAAATACAAAATAAAGCAAAATAGAACAAAGGTCTGAAATGGTTCACCAAAATAAAATCCACCGGAGATGGCGACCTCCCCACACTTAAATCACAGCATCGTCCTCGATGCTCTGTCAAGCTGGGTGTGAAGGGTCATCGCCTACTCAAGGGTGTGCCGCTGGCTCTGTCGGCGGTGGCTGTGCAGGTGCCTGTGGCTTTGCAGGCTGCTCGAGCTGAGGCTCCTCGTGCTGTGCCTGCTGCTGGTCCTCCTCCTATGCATCCTCCTCCTACTCATCCTCCTCCTCCTCAGAGTGCTCCGAGGGTGTGTCAGGCTCGGAGGGGATGTCAGTACGCCTAGTAGTCACAATCAGCTTCAGATGGGCATAGCGTCGCTTATTGCGACGCTCAGACTGCTCATAACGCCGCTGGTTGCGGTGCTCCATCTAATCGAGGCGCTCAAAAAGGCTGTGCACAAGATGGTAGACTGGCTGAGAAGCAGATGATGGTGCTGTGGATGTGGGTGGTGCTGCAAGCACTGAAGGTGCTGCTGAGGATGTGGCTGTATCAGTAGAAGTAGTAGAAGTGGGTAGTCTGTGGCCTAGAGGTCCGAACCGCTTGCCGTGCAGAATAAACTTCTTGCAGTCGGCAATCAGTGGCCTCTGATCCTCTAGCTCGCAAGGCACCTCCGCTCGGTGAGTGATGAGCGGATAATTTATAACCTTTTTGGCATTATTTTTACATAGTTTTTAGTATATTTTAGTTACTTTTTATTATATTTTTATTAGTTTTTATGAAAAAATCACATTTCTAGACTTTACTATGAGTTTATATGTTTTTCTGTAATTTCATGTATTTTCTGGCTGAAATTGAGGGACCTGAGCAAAAATCTGATTCAGAGGCTGAGAAAGGACTGCAGATGTTGTTGGATTCTGACTCTCCTGCACTCGAAGTAGATTTTCTGGAGCTATAGAAGCCCAATTGGCACACTCTTAATTGCGTTGGAAAGTAGACATCTTGGGCTTTCCAGCAATATATAATAGTCCATAATTTGTCCGAGATTTGATGGCCCAAATTGGCGTCTAAACGCCAGCCAGAGACCATTTTTCTGGAGTAAAACGCCGGAACTGGCACCAGAACTAGAGTTAAATGCCCAAACTGACACCCAAGCTGGCGTTTAACTCCAAGAATGGCCTATGCATGTGAAAGCTTCAATGCTCAGCCCAAGCACACACCAAGTGGGCCCTGAAAGTGGATTTCTGCACTATCTGCACTTACTTACTTATTCTCTGTAATCCCTAGTAGCTAGTTTAGTATAAATAGCACTTTTTACTATTGTATTCGGATATCTCTTTTTCACTTTTGGATTTTGGAGGCTGGCCATTCGGCCATGCCTAGACCTTTTTCTCTTATGTATTTTCTACGGTGGAGTTTCTACACCTCATAGATTAAGGTGCGGAGCTCTGCTGTTCTTCATGAATTAATGCAAGTACTATTGTTTTTCTTTCAATTTACGCCTACTTCTTCTCCAAGATATACTCTTGTACTTAATTCAGTTAAGTCAGAACGAAGGGGTGACCCGTGACAATCACCCACTATCTTCGTTACTCGCTTAGCCAAGATCCGTGTGCCTGACAACTACAAGCGGTCTACATGATGTTCAACGTAGTCATTGGACGACAACCAGAGTATATTCTCTTGGGTCTCTAATACATGGACCGAGTCCGTGAGATTAGGATCTTCGTGGTATAGACTAGAACCATTGGCAGCATTCCTAAGATCCGAAAAGTCTAAACCTTGTCTGTGGTATTCCGAGTAGGATCTAGGAAGGAATGACTGTGACGAGCTTCAAACTTGCGAATGTTGGGCGCAATGACAGTGTGCAAAATGATAAGGATCCTATTCTGATGCTAGCGGGAACCAACAGATGATTAGCTGTGCGGTAGCTGTAACTGGTATTTTTCATCCGAGACGAGAAATCTGACAGTTGATTAGCCGTGCAGAGGCCGTACCTGGTATTTTTCATCCGAGAGGATCATTGGTGCACGAAATTGTGATCTCAATGGCGCCAAAAACTTGGTACACACTATCATAATCTCAATTCTTCTTCACAACTTCGCACAACTAACCAGCAAGTGCACTGGGTCATCCAAGTAATAAACCTTACGTGAGTAAGGGTTGATCCCACAGAAATTGTTGGCTTGAAGCAAGCTATGGTCATCCTTGTAAATCTCAATTAGGCGGATTCAAATGGTAATTGGATTTTGATAATTAAAATATAAATAAAATATAAAATAAGATAGAAATACTTATGTAATTCATTGGTGGGATTTCAGATAAGCGTATGAAGATGCTTGTTGCTTCTGAACCTCTGCTTTCCTATTGCTTTCATCCAATCATTCATACCCCTTTCCATGGCAAGCTGTATGTTGGGCATCACCGTTGTCAATGGCTACCTCCCGTCCTCTCAGTGAAAATGGTCCAAATGCGCTGTCACCGCACCGAGTGAATATCTTGGAATAAGAATAAGCTTGAATTGAATAGAAAAATAATAGTACTTTGCATTAATTCATGAGGAACAGCAGAGCTCCACACCTTAATCTATGGGGTGTAGAAACTCCACCGTTGAAAAATACATAAGTGAAAGTGGTCAAGGCATGGCCGAATGCCCAGCCCCCTAAACGTGATCTCTAAACATAAAATTATTCAAAAGATGTGAAATAAATCACTAAAAGTAGTTTTTATACTAAACTAGTAGCTAGGGTTACATAAGATGAGTAAATGATGCAGAAATCCACTTTTGGGCCCACTTGGTGTGTGCTTGGGCTAAGCATTGAGCTTTCATGTGTAGAGACTCTTTTTGGAGTTAAACGCCAGGTTGTAGCCTATTTCTTACATTTAACTCTGATTTGCAACTTGTTTTTCGCGTTAACTCCAGAATAGGGCAGGAAGTTAGCATTTGAACACCCGTTTGCGTCATCAAAACTCGTGCAAAGTATGGACTATTATATATTGCTGAAAAGCCCTAGATGTCTACTTTCCAACGCAATTTATAGCGCGCCAATTGGGTTTCTGTAGCTCCAGAAAATCCATTTCGAGTGCAGGGAGGTCAGAATCCAATAGCATCTGCAGTCCTTTTTCAGCCTCTGAATAAGATTTTTACTCAAGTCCCTCAATTTCAGCCAGAAATTACCTGAAATCACAAAAAAATACACAAACTCATAGTGAAGTCCAGAAATATGATTTTTATTTAAAAACTAATAAAAATATACTAAAAACTAACTAAATCATACTAAAAACTATGTAAAAACAATGCCAAAAAGTGTATAAATTATCCGCTCATCAATCATACAGCTTGCCCTGGAAGGGAGAACGCATGATTGGAAGAAGGCAATAGCAAAGCAGAGGTTCAGAAGCAACAAAGCATCTCCAAACGCTTATCTGAAATTCCCACCAATGAATTACTTAAGTACCTTTATTTTATTTTATGTTTTATTTATCTTTTAATTATCAAAAACTCATAACCATTTGAATCCGCCTGACTGAGATTTACAAGATGACCATAGCTTGCTTCAAGCCTACAATCTCCGTGGGATCGATCCCTACTCACGTAAGGTTTATTACTTGGACGACCCAGTGCACTTGCTGGTTAGTTGTGCGGAGTTGTGAAAAGTGTGAATCACAATTTTGTGCATCGAGTTTTTGGTGCCGTTGCCAGGGATTGTTCGAGTTTGGACAACTGATGGTTCATCTTGTTGCTTAGATTAGGTAATTTTATTTTATGTTTAAGATTTTTATTTTTATTTTCGAAAAAAAAAATTTGTTCTTTAGAGTTTTTAAGAATGAATTCTAGAGCTTCATGAGATATGTTGAAGCCTGGCTGGCTGTTAAGCCATGTCTAATCTTTTGGACCGAGTTTTCCACTTTCCTTTGTAGAAAGGACATGTCTCTAATTGTTATGCTAAAGCTTGGCTGGCCATTTGGCCGTGTCTAATTCTTTTGGACCGAAGCTTTAGACTAACATTGCACGAATCCTGGAATTCTTATTAAAAATTTTGAATTTCTTTATTTTCTTTTTCCAAAATAATTTTCGACAAATACAAAAAAATTTAATAAAATCATAAAAACCAAAAAATTTTGTGTTTCTTGTTTGAGTCTTGTGTCAAATTTTAAGTTTGGTGTCAATTGCATGTTTTTAATTTTTCTTAAATTTTCGAAATATATGCATTGTGTTCTTCTTTGATCTTCAAGTTGTTCTTGATGATTTTCTTTGTTTAATCTTGTGATTTTCTTATTTTGTGTCTTTTTTTGTTTTTCATATGCATTTTCAAATTCATAGTGTCTAAACATTAAAAATTTCTAAGTTTGGTGTCTTGCATATCTTTCTTTTCTTAAAAGTTTCAAAAATATGTTCTTGATGTTCATCTTGATCTTCAAAGTGTTCTTGCTGTTCATCTTGACATTCAAAGTGTTCTTGCATGCATTATTTGTTTTGATCTTAAATTATTATGTCTTGTGTCATTTTGTTATTTTTCTCTTTCTTCATTAATTCAAAAAAGTCAAGAATAATATCTTTCCCTTATTTTACTCATAAATTTCGAAATTTTGGGTTGATTTAGTCAAAATTTTTAAAATTTAGTTGTTTCTTGATAGTCAAGTCAAAATTTCAAATTAAAAACTTTATCTTTTCAAATCTTTTTCAAAAATCAAATCTTTTTCATTTTTCCTTTTTATATTTTCGAATTCCTTAAATAAATTTTCAAAATCTTTTTCTTATTTTTTTTCACATTTTCGAAAACTATACTAACAATTAATGCTTTGATTCAAAAATTTCAAGTTTGTTACTTTCCTGTTAAGAAAGGTTCAATTTTAAAATTCCAGAATCATATCTTTTAGTTTCTTGTTAGTCAAGTCATCAACTTTAATTTTCAAAATCAAATCTTTTTAAATTTCTTTTTCAAATCTTTTTCAAAATAGATTTCAATCATGTCTTTTTCAAAACTTAATTTCAAAATATTTTTCTAACTTCCTATCTTTTCAAAATTTAATTTCAAATCTTTTTCAATGAACCACTTGACTTGTTTGTTTTAATTTAAAAAAAGTTTACTATTTCTTATCTTTTTCAAAACCACCTAACTACTTTTTCACTTCTCATTTTCGAAAATAACTAACCACTTTTTCAAAATTCTTTTTAATTAACTAATTATTTTAAATTCTAATTTTATTTTATTTCTTTTAATATTTTCAAATTCTAACTTAATTAATTAAATAAAAATAAAAAAATATTTTTCTTCTCCCTCTTTTTTTAAAATTCGAATACTTTCTCTCTCATCTCTTTCTATTTATTTTATTTATTTACTAACACTTCTCTTCTACTCATAATTCGAACTCTCCCTCTCTGTGTGTTTGAATTCCCCTCATCCTCTCTCTACCTCATTCTTCTATTCTTCTATTCTTATACTCACATAAAGAAATCTCTATACTGTGACATAGAGGATTCCACTATTCTCTTTGTTCTCTTCTTTTTCATATGAGCAGGAACAAGGATAAAGACATTCTTGTTGAAGCTGATCCTGAACCTGAAAGGACTCTGAAGAGGAAGCTAAGAGAAGCTAAAGCACAACACTCCGGAGAGGACCTTACAGAAATTTTCAAAAAGGAAGTAAATATGGTAGCCGAACCCAACAACAATGGTGGAGATGCAAGGAAGATGCTTGGTGACTTTACTGCACCAACTTCTGACTTCTATGGAAGAAGCATCTCAATTCCTACAATTGGAGCAAACAACTTTGAGCTTAAGCCTCAATTAGTTTCTCTAATGCAGCAGAATTGCAAGTTTCATGGACTTCCATTGGAAGATCCTCAACAGTTCTTAGCTGAATTCTTGCAAATCTGTGACACTGTTAAGACCAATGGAGTTAATTCCGAGTCTACAGACTTATGCTTTTCCCCTTTGCTGTAAGAGACAGAGCTAGGATATGGTTGGACTCACAACCTAAAGAAAGCCTGAACTCTTGGGAAAAGTTGGTCAATACTTTCTTGTCCAAATTTTTTCCACCTCAAAAGTTGAGCAAGGTTAGAGTGGAAGTCCAAACCTTCAGACATAAGGAAGGTGAATCCCTCTATGAAGATTGGGAAAGATACAAGCAATTGATCAGAAGGTGTCCTTCTGACATGCTTTCAGAATGGAGCATCTTATGTATATTCTATGATGGTCTGTCTGAATTGTCCAAGATGTCATTGGATCACTCTGCTGGTGGATCTCTTCATCTGAAGAAAACACCTGCAGAAGCCCAGGAACTCATTGAGATGGTTGCAAATAACCAATTCATGTACACTTCTGAAAGAAATCCTGTGAATAATGGGATGACTCAGAAGAAAGGAGTTCTTGAGATTGATACTCTGAATGCCATATTAGTTCAGAATAAAATATTGACTTAGCAAGTCAATATGATTTCTCAGAATCTGACTGGATTGCGAGCTGCATCCGACAGTTCTAAACAAGCCTCCTCTGAAGAAGAAGCTTATGATCCTGAGAATCCTGGAATGGAAGAGGTGAATTACATGGGAGAATCCTATGGAAATACCTATAATCCTTCCTGGAGAAATCATCCAAATTTCTCATGGAAGGATCAATAGAAGCCTCAACAAGGCTTCAATAATAATAATGGTGGGAGAAATAGGTTTGGCAATAGCAAGCCTTTTCCATCATCTTCTGAGCAATAGACAGAAAATTCTAAGCAGAGCCTCTCTGACTTAGCAACCATAGTCTCCAATCTATCTAAGACCACTCCCCAGTTTCATGACTGAAACAAGGTCCTCCATTAGAAATTTGGAGGCACAAGTTGGTCAGCTGAGTAAAAGAGTTACTGAAACTCCTCCTAGTACTCTCCCAAGCAATACATAAGAGAATCCCAAAAGAGAGTGCAAGGCCATCAATATAACCAACATAGCCGAACCTATAAAGGAGGAAGAGGCAGTAATTTCCAGTAAGGAAGACCTTAATGGACGTCCACTGACCACTAAGGAGTTTCCTCCTGAGGAACCAAAGGAATCTGAGGCTCATACAGAGACCATAGAGATTCCACTGAACTTACTGTTGCCATTCATGAACTCTGATGAGTATTCTTCCTCTGAAGAAGATGAAGATATTATTGAAGAGCAAGTTGCTCAGTATCTAGGAGCAATCATGAAGCTGAATGCCAAGTTATTTAGTAATGAGACTTGGGAGGATGAACCTCCATTGCTCATCAATGAACTGAATGCCTTGGTTCAACTGAAATTACCTCAGAAGAAACATGTACTTTCTAATGAACCGTGGAAGGTATAGGTCCTTTCCTTCCATAACGCACCAACTAAGGATGATCATGGCAGCTGACACCTTAGACTCGTGAGTACTAGGCATAACATAATTACTCAGTATCTGTTGTCACAGCCTAGCCTCATCATTGAGATAAATAATCTTTATACCTCGTGGAGTTAACTTTGACTTTCCCATAGCCCACGGAACATCAGGATCAATGGCTATGGTACGCCGCACAGCATCCCAATCAAAACTCATGAATCTAATAGACTCTTCAGCCTTCTGATAACCATCTGTATCGTCTGTTTTAGGCTAGAAGTGGAGGATATCCTCTATCGCCTCCTCTGTGACCAAGATCTGCTTTCCCCTAAGCTGCACTGCATCAAGGGTCGTCTTATAATAGTTACAATAGAACTCACGGACCCATGATGCGTTAACCTCTGCCAGATTTCTCTCCAAAAATACCCAACCTCTCTATTTGATCTGATCCTCAGTGTACTTCTTTAACTCGGTTAGTATTTTGAGTGTCCTTTCCATGTAGAGGTGCCTTTTTTTCGCAAAGACCGGAAACTTGAGTTCACAGTAAAGGTTTGCAAATTTAACTTGGTCAGTAGTAGGCACTAGTTGATCAGCTTTTTCTTGATCAGTGAAGTTCTTTTCACACCAAGATTCATCTGATAGAACATCTAACAGAGTGACGGATGACTGTCCTCTCTTCTTCTTACTGGAGCTGGCTGTAGCCTTGCCTTTGCCTTTCCTATCAGACATCCTAAAAAACAAAAATTCCAAGATACAATTTATCAAACTAAAGCAGAGAAATAAAAAGGCAAAGAATATGCAATCATAACAAGCAGTAGATAGGCAAAAGAGGAATGAAAGCCAAAGCATGAAGTGAGTCATAAAGAGATAAAATCTTGGAATGAAAGAAAGGTAGGATTCAAAGAAATCAATCAGAAATCACAATCCAAGAATTTATACAATGAAATCTAAAGTGCTTGTTTGCTAAGAAATAACAATTATCATGCCGTGAAAGGAATTAAAAGAGTTAGTTCGAAAAAAATGAAAATGAAAAAGAAAAGTGAAAAAGTCAATTTAGTTAAAGTCAAAGAAGTAGGTTAGAATGAGTGGCATGGTAGTGTAGTTCCTAACTAAAAGAAGTTCAAAAGGTTTAAGAACAAGAAAGCTCACATTCAAGCATATAATGCAAACCATTGATGATAAAATATGTAATGAAAGAAGCACAAAAAAATAAAATAAAATCATCAACAATGCAATTCAAATAAGAAGGGAACCAAAAGGAATGGAAATGCTAACCCATCATCCCATGAATTGGCTTTGGTTTAAACCAAATAAATCACAATTCAAAAGTACTAAAGTCAATTCATGAGTGGAAGTTGAGGAAAACAGTTTTCAGAAAAATTGGGCAGCATTCCGGCAGTAATGTGAGCGTTTCCGAAATAAATAAACAACAGCAGATCAACAATTCAAGTCAAGCTCATATGAAGTTCAATATTTGTCAATTAGCATGAAGAACAAGAAAATTCATATGACTCAGGCATTATTAAGCAAAACAAAACAGCTAGCTAATTCCCAAACTCAATCAATCAATTTAGGTTTCCTATGAATTCATTAACAATTAAAAGTAACAAAACCATATATAAATTCACAGGAAATAAGCAAATGAGCCAATAAAACAGCAATAAGCAAATATTCCATAACCAATCAAGCATATGCAGCATGCTTTCTTTGATCAATGAACAAAATAATGGCCGAAACCATGGCGTCAATTCAGCAGAAATTGCTCAAAAAGGAAGATATGCAATCAGCCTTCCTTTAGTAAATTCAACAATCAATCATTAATAAGGAATATGGGTTCAAAAAATTAAGCTCCACTGAATCAACAATGAAGATCAGATCAAAACAAGAATTCAACATCAATAACAACTCAGATCTGAAATCCATCAAAATCATACAACAAGAACAATATCAAGGGACCAATTCAACTCAGATAAGAACTCAGCAGTTTCAAATAATACTCAGCAGCATCAAGAAACTAGTTCGGCACAAGAGTAAATCAATGAAACATTAACATAGCATCAATAACAATTGAAACCTAATTAACAGCATCAAGCAAATTAATTTAGCACAAGGCAAGTCATTACCAGCACAGGCAAAGAAGGATTAACCATTCCAAGATAGCAAAAACAGAGCAATTATCAGACCTAAATCCACTAACCACATCCTAGCTACCTAACCACCTAAATCAACTAATAACATGCATCTCTAATCTAACTAAACAAAACAGAAATTAAACAAAGCTAACAAAATTATCTAAACAGAATGATAAAGTAAGAAAGGGAATGCAGGGGATGACAGGGAAACCTGGGAGGTGCAGTAACAGAATTGGAAAAGGAAGTGGAGGAGTAGTGTCATCCAGAGATGGCAGCAGCACAGCGGTGCAGTGGAATGCAGAGCAGGGAAGCGTAGCTTCTACTCCAGTTGCAGCGACGGGAGGGAGGGAGAGAAGAGAGAAGAAGGAGAAGAAGAAGAAGAAGAAAAAAGAGAGGAAGGAGAGGGATGGGTGGTCGGCGATGGTTCGGGGTCGCCGGTGGTGGCTGCGGTGTGAGGGTGATGGTGGCGAGTGGTGAATGTGTCAATGGAGGGGGGAAGGAAGTGGAATGAGACGTTGGAGGGGAGAGGAGAAGAGGGGGCACGAGAGAGAGTAGGGTTCTCGCGTATGGGGTTAATGAAATCAAATCCACGTGTACGCGTGGATCACGCTTGAGCGTGGACTAGACAGAAATGTATCGACGCATACGCGTCATAGACACGAACGCGTGAAGGGAGTTTAATGAAGATGACACGTACGCGTGAAGAACATGTACGCGTCGGCCGAAATTGTGCTAAACGCACGATTCCAGCGTTGTTTTGGCACAACTCTCTGTTTAGATTGAATGGGGCAGCATATACGTGCGATGCGTGCGCGTCGCGCATGCCCACGCGTGGTGTGCTAGGATTGAAATTGACGCGTACGCGTCAAGGATGCGTACGCGTGGCTCGAATCGTGCCTCTAGCACACCAGCCGCATGATTCCATTATAACTCTCGGGCCGTTGGATGGGAGAACCAAATTGGTATCGACGCCCACGCGTGGCCTACGCGCACACGTGGGTTGGCCCTTTTTTATGCAGAATGCAGAATGCAGATGATTATGCAGAAAGTATGAATAAATACTGTGAAAAACAAAATAAAATAAAACTAGGAGTGAAAAGCAACGATCATACCATGGTGTTGTCTCCCACCTAGCACTTTTAGTTAAAGTCCTTAAGTTGGACATTTGGTGAGCCCCGTGTCATGGTGGCTTGTGCTTGAACTCATCTTGAAATTGCCACCAACGCTTGGACTTCCAATAAGCTCTATCTATTCCAAGTAAATTTCCCAAGCCTTGATGGAGTTCTTCACAAGTTTTGAGCTTCCTAAATTGATCCTCTTGTATTCTCGGATCCCAAATCTCGTTTCTACACCCGTCTTGAAGTGGATCACCATTGTCCCAACTGGGTAGCAAGCAGTCCGAATTCTCAATGCAATACCAAACTCTTCTCTTTGATCCAACCAAATGTTCACTAGCTTCACCCTTGAGTCTATTTCTTGAAGTATCAACCTTGATGAGCCTTGATTTGCAACTCCAACTACTAAACCTCCTTCTCTTACGCTTAATGCCACAAAGCTTCCTAAGTTGGCCATCTGTTTCAAGAATGCCATATTCAAGTGGGAGAGTAAAGCGAATAGAGATAAGTCTTACCCACTTAAAAAAAAGGAGTAGATGGCAACCTAGGTAGAGAAGTCTCCAATGATCTTGACAAAGCATATTCAACTCCCGTCCACCCTTTCCGAAGGACGTCCGCTTCCTCATCATTCTCAGTCTCAATCAGAGAAAGGTCTTCATATTCACGGAGTTCATTTGCGGATGTAGATTCTTCACTAGGAGGACTTGATTCATGATTCTCATCACCAAGGGAACTTGCTTCTTGATCTATCCCATCCAAGTCTTCATAAGGAATATGCCATGGAGGTTGTGCACTGGCCTTCTTGACATCAATTTCAATCTTCTTGGAGGAATACTCTGCAACTCTAGATTTCCATGGAGGTTCGGCGTCTCCTAAGTCTTTAACCACTTCTTCCTCTTCAATAGGTGCGGCTTCCTCCACTTGTTCCCATACAAAGCCACGTTTCTCATTGTCCACCCTAGTTTCTAGTGTCTCCTTCATGCTATGCTCTTCTATTGGTTCTGCACATGTAAACATGGGAGTGCTTTGAGTATCGAAGCGCAGAGAAGCTAAACTACCTACTACCCCATCAAGGTAGCTACGAACTCTTGTGTTGTCCTTTGCATCTCTCTTTGCCCTTGAAGAAGAACACTTAGAGTGTCATTCATTGAAGATTGGGGTGGATATGAGTGTTCATTACTTGGGAGGAAAAGTTCATGATATGAGGGTGGTTCATCATAACAAGGATGCGGTGGTTCGACACTCTCCATATTTTTTACTTGTTGCACAACACACTTCAATTTCTTGTTCTCCGGTTGAGATGCTTTAGCCATGAGAGTTTCGTATACTTTCCGGATGTCCACTTGCTCTAATTGATGAAGGGTTGCTTGAAATTTATCCAGTGTTTCTTTGAGACGATCCCTTGACTCTTGTCCTGCTTGGATTCCATAATTAGGATTATATGGCTCTTGGATTGATGGATATGGGCATGGTGTATATGGAGGTAGTGGTTCTTGGGAGTAATTGTGTTGGAATCGGGGTGGCTCTATGTATAGTTCATATGGCTCATAGGGTGGTTGGTATGATGGATAAGGTTTAGGATCATATGAGGGTGTTTGGTAGTAGGTGGCTTGTGAGTATGGTGGTTCAAAGCTATGTTGAGGAGGGGGTTCATAGGTATATTGTGGTGGGTGTTGATTGTCACAAAGAGGTCCACCATAACCATTGTCTTGGTAAGCATCATAGAATGGTTGTTGATAATACCTTGGAGGTGGTTGTTGCCAAGAGGGTTGATCAAATCCTTGTGGCTCCTCCCATCTTTGATTGTCCCATCCTTGATCCAAGCTCTCGTTGTAATCTCTTCTTCCTACAACATGATTGTAACCAAACTCATAGCCAAAGGGGTGAGAATTCATAGTAGCAAGAGAAATAAAAACTAATAAAAATTAATGAAAATAAACTCCTAAAACTAGAAACACTAACAAAGAAACAAAAAAGCAAAGTTATTCACAATAACCAATAATAAAGCACACGTTTGCAATTCCCCGGCAACGGTGCCATTTTGATGAACGGATTTTTGCTAGTAAAGAATTTTACAAAAATAATCTCATTGCTAGTATAGTTTCTAAACCAACAGAGAATCTTTTCATACAAAAAATTTGGTTGTCACTTAAGCAAACCCAATAAAAATAATAACTAAAGTATTTGAACATCGGGTCGTCTCTCAAGGAATTGCAGGGAGGTATAGTTATTATTGGTTATAGAAAAAGTATCTTTTTGGGATTTTGAATAAGGAACAAGAAAAGTAAATTGCAAGAAAGTAAACTAATAGCTAAGAAAGCTCTTGGCAAGGTATGAGAACTAGAAGTCCTATCCTAGCTATCCTTATCAATTGTGACATCAATTTTCCATTGCTACCACTTAGTTAACCTCTAACTATGAAGGAAAGTCAAGTGGATGAATCAATTTGATTCCTCAAGTCCTAGTCAACTCCTAAGGAAAGACTAGCTTTAAAGGGATCCAAATCAACTAGCAAATTTCAATTATCAATCAACAAGGGAGTTTGATAACTCAAAAGTCTCCAATTGCTCAACCAAAGCCAAGAATATAAAAATCTAACTTAAAACCATCACAAGCATTTTATCAAGCACTTGGAAGGCACAACATAAAAACATAGAAAACTAGCAAGGAATATTAAATCCAAACAACCAATTGCAAACATCAATGACTCACAAATAATAGAAGAAGCAATAAATATGAAATACCTCAACTTGCATTAATAAGAAAATCAAATCCAACATGAGAGTTCATAAACTAAATTGGAGAATAAATAAATCAACAAGAGAAGATAGATAAACTAAAGGACTAGAACAAATAAGAGTAGATGAAAACTAAATTAAAGCAAAGTAGAAATCTGAGATTAGAAAAGCTAAACCTAAAATCCTAAAATCTAGAGAGAGGAGAGAGCCTCTCTCTCTGGAAAACTACATCTAAAACCTAAAAATTATGTGAATGAAAGTTGTATCAATGAATGAATGATTCCCCCACTCTGTAGCCTCTATTCTGTGTTCTCGGGCTTGGAATTGGGCCAAAAAGGAGCCCAGAAATTGCTACCAGCGCTTTCTGCAATTTCTGCACGTGGCGCATGTCACGCGTACGCGTAAGTCACGCCTACGCGTCGCTTGGAAAAATTCCTTGTCACGCGTACGCATGAGTCATGCGTACACGTCGCTTGTCTTCTGCGCTAGGCACGCGTACGCGTCGCCCATGCGTGCGCGTCGCTGCCAGCTTTTCAAAGCTTCATTTTCTTGCGTTCCTTCCAATTTTGCATGTTTCCTTTCCATCCTCTAAGCCATTCCTGCCCTATAAAGCCTGAAAACACTTAACACACAGATCACAGCATCAAATGGTAATAAAGGGTAATTAAAATTGACAGTTTAAAGGCCCAGGAAACATGTTTTCAACTATATCACATAATTAGGAAGGATTTGTAAAACCATGTGATTTATATGAATAAGTGAGCAAAGAACTGATAAAAACCACTCAAATTAGCACAAGATAAACCATAAAATAGTGGTTTATCATTACCATTGACCGAGCTGTGATGATTCACTGCATCATGCTCGGTAATAAAGTGGAGGTGCAGCGTGTGATCCCTCAGGAGTTATACAACATAGTGGCGAAGGCCTTCACCTCTGCTAGATTGGCCCTCTCCCACCTTATCTTCCATCCGTGAGAGGCTGCTCGAGTCCGCATTTACGGAGATACCCCTATTGATGTTCACAGACCAATTACTAGGCGGGGTATAGAGTATGCCAAGGAGCTTGGGCAAGCACCGCCTGAGGAGCCAGTTCTCCCTCCTCAGTAAGAGAAACCTGAGATGCCTCATGGATATTATTTTTCTTCTCACGACTATTGGGATTAGTTGACTACATCTATCAGGCAGCTGACATTGTCTATTAACCAGCTGAGGATAGAGTATCAGGACCACTCTGCTCTCCTTCATCAGCTAGTGGAGGAACAGTAGAGTCAGAGGCGAGAGTTGGAGGAGTTAAGGCGCTGGAGAAGATTCGCGGGAGGGAGCAGCCACCAGGACTGAGGTGGTTGAGTTTCATTATCTGCTGCTTACTTACTTCTTGTTTTTACCAGTTATTTTATCTTACTTTCTGTTATCTGTTTGAATTCCTTTGCATGATTATTAGTAGTATTTTATTGTTTTTCTAGCTTAGTTATTTAGTTTTATATTTTATGTTTATTTTGAAAAATATCTCATGTATTGCTCACTGATCTTGAAAATCAAAAGAAAAAAAAAGAAGTAGTAAAATGTATGAGACTGAGTTATATATTCTGAGTTGTTCTGGTTACTTTGATGTGGTGGTATTATTTATGATTCTGAATGTATGAATTGAATAGTGCATAATTGGTATTAAAGTCAGGAATGTTGAGTCTTGAGGTACACAAACTTAGAGAAATATTATGGATTCTCTAAATTGAGTAAGAAATTGATCCATGAAGCAAAACAAGTAGCAAAAAGAAAAAGAAATTAAAAAGCAAGGTCCAAGGCTCTGAGCATCAATAGTTAGGAAGGTCAAATATGATTAAAAGCTCAAAGAGTTATTTTTCTAACCATATGCTTGTGGTGTGAATGTGTCATGTAACCTTGAGACAGAGCATTAAGAGTCGAGACCAAGTGTAATTTCAGAGTATGCGAAAGGCTCTGAGCACCACTGACTGGGAGGAATTAAAAGAAAAGAACTAGGACTCAAAGAGTTTTCTAGTTAAGTGCTTGTGGTATTTTTGTGTCAAGTTAAGCTTGAGGACAAAAAACTTAGAGTCATGGCAAGGCTCGAGGTGCAAAGCACCAAAGAAAAGATAAGAAAAAACTGTGTTAAGGGATTAATCAGAGCTTAAGAAGGAAGAGAATCCATAATATCATTCGAGTTCTAATTCTGAAGGATATCAACATTTCCTAACTTCAAAGGATAGTGAGATGCCAAACCTATTCAGAATCACAGTGTCATTAACCCCACTCAGTAATTGGATACAAGGTTAAATGAACACTCAAGTCTTAGGCAATTTCTCTACTCAGTCCTATATTGTTTTTAGCTGCTTGATGACAAGCAATAGTTCAAGTTTGGTGTTGTGATGCATGAGCATCTTTTCTCTATTTTCTATTTATTTTAGATACAAATTTATTGAGTTTTAATTTAATTCTAGTGTTTTAAACCTCTTCGGATGCTACTTTGAGTCGCTTTGGTGTTTTAATTATTTCAGGTAAAGTTTGGATCAGTTTGGCAGAGTTCATGTGCAAGAAAAGAGAAGAGTTGGAAGCTGCCAAGCTTGCGCTAAATGCAGGCCCGAGCGTTTAGCGCCAGCAACTCAGAAACGTGTGGAAGCCCTTTGCCCATTGGGGCGCTAAATGCCAAGTGCCAGGAAGAGAGAACCAAAGGAGGAGTTTCTGCCCATAAGGGAGCTAAATGCCGAATCTGGCCTTTAGCGCCAATGATCCGGATCACACTTCACCAAAGGAGCATCTTTAGTTGGATTCAGTTTTTAATTGTTCTATTTTATTTTATTTTAGTTATTTTTAATTACAAACAAAATCTTTTAGGTTTACAATTTATTATTTTATTTTAGTTTCAAATCAAATTAGGTTAGATATAAAAGGAAAAAGATTCAGCCCATCGGGGGATCTCTTCTACCTTCTCTCTTACGCACTTTTGCATTTTCTGAACCCTAGTTTTCTCTCTGAGACATAAGCCACTAAACCTCCTTGGTTAAGGTTAGGAGCTCTATTTATTTCTATGGATTAAGACTATTATTATTCTATTTTAATTTATGTATTTATTCAGTTTCAAGGATTACTTTCGTTCTTCATCTTATGAATTTGGGTATATCGAAAGAACAACCCTTTTTCTATATGAATTCTTGTGATTCTTGGAAAAGTTATCTCACTTGAATACTAGCTTGAAAGTAAATTTCTCCTAAACTACTAATTACTTGGATTTAATGGGATACGTGACATATAATCCTCTTATTTGGGTAATTAGGGTTTTTGTGGCTAATAAACTAGAATTGAACCTAACCCTCTAATCTATATTAAGTGACCAAGGAATTGGCAGTTGATTAGGTTAGAGGAGACTAAATCACTAAGGAATTAGAATTTAATCAATTACAGTTTGCCATGAAATGAACCTTGCATGATTAAAATAGTTAGTAAGAAAACTTAATTCGGAAGAATAAACAACTTCGAAACCTTAACTATCTTCTCACATACGCTTCACACCGATTCTACTGTTTGCTTTCTTAAATCTTTTGAATTACTGTTTAATGATTTTGAACCCCAAAACACCATTTTCTAGTTGCCTGACTAAGTGATTCATTCGACTATTGTTGCTCAGTCCATCAATCCTCGTCGGATCGACCCTCACTCACCTGAGGTATTACTTGGTACAACCCTGTGCACTTTGACAGAGGAAAAATGTCGATAAAGATTTTCACAAAAATTTGCATTGCAAGTATAGTTCTAAACCGATAACTAAACCTCAGTCAATGTTTATACAAACCCAATAAAAATTAACCGAAGTATTTAAACCTCGGGTCGTCTCTCAAGGAATTACAGGGAAGTGTACTTATAATTGGTTATGGAAAAGTATTTTTGGGGTTTTTGTGATAAGAGACAAGTAATGTAAATAGCAAGGAAATAAAACAGCCACTAAGAAAAGTCCTAGCAAGGATTGAGAATTGAAATTCCTATCCTCATTATTATCATCAATTGTGATGGTAATTTCCTTTAGCTTTCACTTAGTTAACCTCTAACAATGAAGGAAAGTCAAGTGAGTAAACTCAACTTAAGTTCACAAGTCCTAATCAAAGACTAGATTTAGTGAAGCCTAAGCTAACCAGCAAGTCTTAATTACCAATCAACAAAAGAATTTTGATAACTCAAGAGTCTCTAATTGATCAATTCAAGTTAAGAACATTAAAATCTAATTTAAAATCCAACCAAGCATTTTATCAAACACTTGGAAGGCATAAAATAATAACTTAGAAAATTAACAAGGCATAGCAAAATCTAAGACTAACAATTATAAGAGGAAACAATAACAACAAAGTAAAGAAAGCAATCATAAACATGGAAACATAAATTGCATTAATACGGATTAAAGAAAACAAGAAGAATTCATAAACTAAATTGGCAACATAAAGTAATCAACAAGAGAAATAGACAACTAAGGTACTAGAACAAATAAAAGTAGAAGAGGAATTAAATTAAAGTAAAGTAGAAATCTGAATTTGAGAAAAGCTAAACCTAAAAACCCTAAAACCTAATAATTGTGAATGAAATTGTGAATGATTCATTCCCCCTCCCAGCTCCACTCTGCAGCCTCTATTCTTCATTTACAGGCTTGAAACTGGGCCAAAAGTAGCCCAGAAAATGCCCCCAGCATTTTCTGTAAATTGCAGCATGTGACGCTCTGTCACGCATATGCGTCAGCCACGCGTACGCGTCACTTGTCTTTTTCACTGTCCATGCGTAGGCGTTAGCCACGCGTGCACGTCGTGTTTCTGTTGCAACAGTCATGCGTACGCGTTGCCCATGCGTGCGCGTCGTTACCAGATTCTGAAATACTTTATTTCTTGTGTTCCTTCCACTTTTGCATGCTTCTGTTTTATCCTCTAAGCCATTCCTGCCCTATAAAACCTGAAAACACTTAACACACATATCACGACATCGAATGGTAATAAGAGAGAATTAAAATTAGCAAATTTAAGGCCAAAGAAGCATGTTTTCAATCATAGCACAAAATTAGGAAGGAAAATATAAAACATGCAAATTATATGAATAAGTGTGAGAATAATGGATAAAATCCAATCAATTCAGCATAAAATGTACCACGAAATAGTGGTGCATCAAATCTCCCAACACTTAAACATTAGCATGTCCTCATGCTAAGCTCAAGAGAACCAAAAGAATGAAGAGGAATGGTAAAATTTATGAAATGCAACCTATCTATATGAATGCAACTACATGCTGAATGCTCTTACCTACTTGGTTAAAAGTAAATCAAATTCTTCAAAAACAAATATGAACTAGATTCCACTAATTCAAATCATAAAATGAAGTACATATAGACTTGCAAGAAGAAAGCTTGTGAAAGTCAGGAACAAAGAATCGAGCATCGAACCCTCACTGGTAGTATATACACTATAATCATTCAGGTGTTTAAGGTTCGATTCTCTCAATTCTCTACTAATCTTGTTTTCTAAAACTTGCTCTTCTTCTACCAATCAACAAAAATTTAATGCACAAATACACATATCAAGAGGTCTTTTAAGGGTTGTAATGGGGTTAGGGTCAAAGTAGGATTGTATTTGGTCAAGTGGACTAAAATCTGAATCCTTGATTAACCTAAACTTCTCACTTAACTTAAGACAATCCATGTAATTAAAATATAAAACCTGACTACCCATTGACTATGTTTCCCACATATTAATGCATCTCATTCTTTTAGTACAGTACATATACATTGCTATCACCATTTACTTTGGGGCATTTTGTCCCCTTTTATTATTTGCTCTTTTTTTCTTTTTCTCTTTTTTTTTCTTTTCTTTTCTTTTGTTTTTTCTTAATACATATGACTAAGGTATTGAATACATGAACATGTCCTTAACATTTTTTTTTCACATTTTCATAAAAATATACAACACCCAATTCTCAAACCAAATGTTTCCAAACCCAACTTCCCCACACTTAATTCATGAGCACTTTCACTAGTCTAAGCTAACCAAGGATTCAAATTAAGGACATTATTGTTTTCCGCTTAGAGTTAGTGATATGCTAAAGTAAAAAACAAATGGGGTTAAAAGGCTCAACATTGGTTTGCAAAGGATAATTAAAAGGATAAGGCCATATGGGTATGTAAGCTATAGTGAAACAAAGGCCTCAATCACATAAGTGCATGCATACATCAAACAATGAAAATATAGAATTAAGCAAGACAAAGATCACAATTTTAGAGAGAACAACACACACCAAAACAGAATATTGGTTGATAAAATGCAACCAATTCAAATAGGTTCAAATTCTCACTGGATTTGTGTGTTCGAGCTCTTAAACCATGTTCCAAAATAAATTCTTCAAGCAAGTTCAACAAAAATTTTAATTCAAATGAGTGAAATACTCTAAGCAGTTTTTTTTTTTTTTTTTTGAAAAAAATTCATAGGACATATTCTGAAGATATTTGCCTTGCGGATAGTGCAAGTTCACACACTATTCTTAAAAGTATTATATATTTTACCCATCTTATGCCAAAAGAAAAGTATGTTAATACTATTATTGGCTCAGGCAATGTGATAGAAGGCTCCGAAAGAGCTATAATTTTGTTTTCTGGAGGAACAAAATTTATAATAAATAATGCATTATTATCTACCAAGTCCCTGAGGAACTTGTGTTCTCTAAGCAGTTTTTTTTTTTTTTTTTGGAAAAGAATTCATCACATCAACCAAGTAGTGGTAGAATGTGCACAAAATCTAACAAACATGCAATCAATCATGCAAATGCAACAATGAACTAACAAAGAAAATTAAAAATTGGTATTGAGAAGAAAATGACTAACCCACGGAAGTCGGTATTGACCTCCCTACACTTAAAGATTACGCCGTCCTCGGTGCATGCAAAGATATGCAAGTGGACGGGTAGCCACAACTGATGCGCTTTCTCAAAAGATTGTATGGAGAGACTTGTTGTGCCCCAATTAGAAACTTTTTCTTTTCCCTCTTGGTGGCCAACCTAAAAGGAGAGAAGAAGAAAGAAGAAGAAGAATCCACAAACAAAGATATGAAAAGAAATAAAATATATGGGTAGGATAATGCCAAATAATAATAAAGTTCTCAACTACATGGTAGCTACAACATACAAGTGAGAAAATTATATAGGCAAAGGGCATGGGGAATAAATACCAAACAAGTCAAGAAGCACCCAAAACAATGCAAGAAATACGCAACAGTTGAGTAAGAAAAGTTAACACCAATGGAAAATTAGCAAACATAGGAAAAAAAATAAAAACATGCATAAAGTGAAAATGCAATGAATGATAGTATGCTAATGCAATTTGTAAAAGAGAATGAAGGATAAGAAAAATGATAAGTGAACTTTTGAAAAGTGAGAGAAGAATGTAAGAAAGGAAGAAGAAAGAAGAAGAAAGGAGAAAGAAAGAAAGAAAAAGAAAGGCATAAACAAAGCGCGAACACGACACGTGCACATAGGTCACGTGTAACAGGAACAGGCATGCGACGCGTGAGCATCGTCCACGCGTACGCGTGGATGACCCAAAATGAAAAGTGACGCATGAGCGTACGCGTGACTACTCATCGTGCTAGACGCGCGATTCCAGCATTACACCCGCACAACTCTCTGTTCAATGTACCAAATTACGCCGATATTCATTCCGTGCGTACGCGTCGCCGACGTCCACGCGTGGAACCCCAAAATGGCTAGTGACGCATACGTGTGGATCACACGTACGCGTGGGGTGGGTTGTGCTCTAGGCACCCCTTCCGCACAGTTCCAGCGTAACTCTCTGTTCAATATACTAGAGAGCGAACCTCCATATGATGCATGCGCGTCACTGACGCTTACGCATCATGTGCACTTTTTTTTATAAACGAACAAGCTACCAAAGTAAAGCCAAACTTTATTAAATAAGTAAAACCACAGCTTAAACTCAATAATCCTAACTAAAAATAAAAATTCAAATTATTACCAATATAAATAAAAGGAAAAATAGGAAGAAGTTACCATGGTAGGGTGTCTCCCACCTAGCACTTTTAGTTAAAGTCCTTAAGTTGGACATTTTGGTGAGCTCCTTGTCATGGTGGCTTGTACTTGAACTCATCTTAAAACTTCCACCAACGGTTGGACTTCCAGTAAGCTCCAACATTTCCAAATGAATTCGCTAAGCCTTGATGAAGTCCTTCACAAGCTTTGAGCTCCCGAAGTTGATCTTGTTGTATGCCGAGATCCCAAATCTTGTTTCTACACCCGTCTTTAACTTGATTATCCTTGTTCCAACCGGGTGGCAAGCAATCCAAATTCTCACTGAGGCATCCCAACAACTTCCTAGACCCAATCAATTCAGAACTATACCAACCATTGCACTTAGACCTTGAGCTTCCATCCATAATGAACTTTGAATGGAAATTCCAACCACTAACCATCCCCCTTTTACTCTTAAAGCCATAAAGAGCTCTAAGTTGTCCATCCGTCTCAAGCAAACCGTATACAAACAAGAAATGATCTCCAATGGTGGCCCTACCAATGTATGCTTCACTCTCTTGGACTCCTCTTTGATGATCTCCACCTCTTGACAAGCTTCTTCAACATCAACCTCTTCCTCAAGTCTAACGGGAGAGGATTCAATTATAGATAAAAACTCATCAATTATGTAATCCATTCCATGATTGATGAGCGGATAATTTATACGCTTTTTGGCGTTGTTTTTACATAGTTTTTAGTATGAGTTAGTTAGTTTTTAATATATTTTTATTAGTTTTTAAATAAAAATCACATTTCTGGACTTTACTATGAGTTTGTATATTTTTCTGTGATTTCAGGTAATTTCTGGCTGAAATTGAGAGACTCGAGCAAAAATCTGATTCAGAGGCTGAAGAAGGACTGCAGATGCTGTTGGATTCTGACCTCCTTGCACTCAAAGTGGATTTTCTGGAGTTAAAGGAGTCCAAATGGCACGCATTCAATTGCGTTGGAAAGTAGACATCCAGGGCTTTCTAGCAATATATAATAGTTCACACTTTGCCCAAGTTTAGATGACGCAAACTGGCGTTTAACGCCAGCTTTCTGCCCTATTCTGGCGTTAAACGCCAGAAACAAGTTGCAAAGCAGAGTTAAACGCCAGAAACAAGTTACAAACTGGCGTTTAACTCCAAAACGAGTCTCTACATATGAAAGCTCAATGCTCATCCCAAGCACACACCAAGTGGGCCCGGAAGTGGATTTCTGCATCATTTACTCATTCCTGTAACCCTAGGTTATTAGTCTAGTATATAAACTACTTTTAGAGATTTATTTTATATCTTTTGTTAAGCTTTAGATCATATTGTACACGTTTAGGGGGCTGGCCATTCGGCCATGCCTGGACCTTCATCACTTATGTATTTTCAACGGTGGAGTTTCTACACACCATAGATTAAAGTGTGGAGCTCTGCTATTCCTCATGAATTAATGCAAAGTACTATTGTTTATCTATTCAACTCAAGCCTATTTCTTCTCTAAGATATTCATTCACACACAAGAACATGATGAATGTGATGATTATGTGACACTCATCACCATTCTCACTTATGAACGCGTGCCTGACAAACACTTCTGTTCTACATGAAAGCAAGCTTGAATGCATATCTCTTAGCCTCCTGATTTACGATCAGAGTCTTCGTGGTATAGGCTAGAATTATTGGCGGCCATTCTTGAGATCCGGAAAGTCTAAACCTTGTCTGTGGTATTCCGAGTAGGATCTGGGAAGGGATGGCTGTGACGAGCTTCAAACTCTCGAGTGCTGGGCGTAGTGACAGACGCAAAAGGATTACTGAATCCTTTTCCAGCATGATTGAGAACCGACAGATGATTAGCCGTGCGGTGACAGCGCATTTGGACCATTTTCACTGAGAGGACGGGATGTAGCCATTGACAACGGTGATGCCCAACATACAGCTTGCCATGGAAAGGAGTATGAAGGATTGGATCAAGACAGTAGGAAAACAGAGGTTCAGAAGGAACAAAAGCATCTCCATATGCTTATCTGAAATTCTCACCAATGAATTACATAAGTATTTCTATCCTATTTTATATTTTAATTATATTTTAATTATCAAATCTCCATAACCATTTGAATCCACCTGACTGAGATTTACAAGGTGACCATAGCTTGCTTCAAGCCGACAATCTCCGTGGGATCGACCCTTACTCACGTAAGATTTATTACTTGGATGACCCAGTGCACTTGCTGGTTAGTTGTGCGAAGTTGTGACAAAGAACTAAGATTTTGAACGCGCGTATAAAGTTTTTGGCGCCGTTACCAAGGAATGAACGATCACGATTTTGTGCACCATGTTTTTGGCGCCGTTGCCGGGGATTGTTCGAGTTTGGACAACTGACGGTTCATCTTGTTGCTCAGATTAGGTAATTTTATTTTAATTTTACATTTTTATTTTTATTCTTTTTTTTTTTGAAAAATTTTCAAAAAAAAAGAAAAAAATATTTTTATAAAATAAATATTTTAAATTATTCTATGTTCTTCAGAATTTTTAAGGATGAATTCTAGAGTTTCATTGTGATATGTTGAATCCTGGCTGGCTGTTAAGCCATGTCTAACCTTTTTACCGAGGTTTCAACTATCATGAGAAGAGCTTCTTTGTCTTTCTCAGCAATTTAGCTGTTGTATGCAATGTTCTGCTAAAGCTTGGCTGGCCATTGGCCATGTCTAGTGTTTTAGACCGGAGCTTTCACTGAAAGCTTGGCTGGCTAGTAAGCCATGTCTAATTCCTGGACCGGAGTTTTAGACTAACATTGCAAGATTCCTGGAATTTTTATTAAAAATTTTGAAATCCTTATTTTTCTTTTTCAAAATAATTTTCGAAAAATCAAAAAAATTTTATAAAATCATAAAACCAAAAATAATTTTGTGTTTCTTATTTGAGTCTAGTGTCAAATTGTAAGTTTGGTGTCAATTGCATGCTTTTAATTTTTCTTTAAAATTTCGAAAACTCATGCATGTGTTCTTCATGATCTTCAAGTTGTTCTTGATGATCTTCTTTGTTTGATCTTTGCAATTTTATGTTTTATGTCTTTTCTTGTTTTTTATATGCATTTTCAATTTGTTAGTGTATAAACATTGAAAATTTCTAAGTTTGGTGTCTTGCATGTCTTTCTTTTCTTAAAAATATTTTCGAAAACATGTTCTTGATGTTCATCCTGACATTCAAAGTGTTCTTGGTGTTCATCTTGACATTCAAAGTGTTCTTGCATGCATCATGTATTTTGATCTTGAATTTTCATGTTTTGAGTCATTTTCATGTTTTTCTCTTTCCTCATTAAAAATTCAAAAATCAAAAAAATATCTTTCCCTTTTTCTCTCATAAATTTTCGAAAATTTGGTTTGATTTAGTCAAAAAGGCTTTAAAATTTAATTGTTTCTTATGAGTCAAATCAAATTTTCAATTTAAAAATTCTATCTTTTTCAAATCTTTTTCAAAAATCAAATCTTTTTTATTTTTTTCTTTCATAATTTTGAAATTTTCAAACTTTATTTTCAAAATCTTTTTCTTATTTCTATTTCATATTTTTGAAATCAATGCTAACAATTAATGTGATTGATTCAAAAATTTTAAGTTTGTTACTTGCCTAGTAAGAAAGGTTCAATCTTTAAATTTTAAAATCATATCTTTTTGTTCCTTGTTAGTCAAGTAATCAACTTTAATTTTTAAAATCAAATCTTTTTAAATTTCTTTTTCAAATCTTTTTCAAAATCAATTTCAAAAGCTTTTCTAACCTCTTATGTTTTCAAAATTGATTTTCAAATCTTTTTTAAATTAATCCTATCTTTTTGTTTGATTCTTATCTTTTTCAAAATCACCTAACTAATTTTCCCTCTCTAATTTTTGAAAACTCCTATCCACTTTTTCAAAATTCTTTTTAATTAACTAATTGTTTTAAATTTCAATTTTATTTTATTTCTTTTTATATTTTTTAATTCTAATTAATTAATTTAATAAAAACAAAAATATTTTTATTTTATTTTATTTAATTTTCGAATTCTTCCCTCTCTCATCTCCTTCTATTTATTTATTTATCTACTAACACCCCTCTTTCACTCAAAAATTCGAACCCACTCTTCTCCTCTGTGTTCGAATTCTTATCTTTTCCCTCTTCCATTATTCTCTTCAACTTTCTTAGCCAAGTTCTTTCCTCCTCAAAAGCTTAGCAAGCTTAGAGTGGATGTTCAAACCTTCAAACAGAAAGAAGGTGAATCCCTCTATGAAGCTTGGGAGAGATACAAGCAACTGACAAAAAAGTGTCCTTCTGACATTCTTTCAGAATGGACCATCCTGGATATATTCTATGATGGTCTGTCTGGATTATCAAAGATGTCATTGGACCATTCTGCAGGTGGTTCCATTCACCTAAAGAAAACGCCTGCAGAAGCTCAGGAACTCATTGACATGGTTGCAAATAACCAGTTCATGTACACTTCTGAAAGGAATCCTGTGAGTAATAGGACGCCTCAGAGGAAGGGAGTTCTTGAAATTGATACTTTGAATGCCATATTCGTTCAGAACAAAATATTAACTCAGCAAGTCAATATGATTTCTCAGAGTCTGAATGGATTGCAAGCTGCATCCAACAGTACTAAAGAAGCATCTTCTGAAGAAGAAGCTTATGATCCTGAGAACCCTACAATAGTAGAAGTGAATTACATGGGAGAACCCTATGGAAATACCTATAATCCCTCATGGAGAAATCATCCAAATTTCTCATGGAAGGATCAACAAAAGCCTCAACAAGGCTATAATAATGGTGGAAGAAACAGGTTTAGCAATAGCAAGCCTTTTCCATCATCCTCTCAGCAACAGACAGAGAATTCTGAGCAGAATCCATCTAGCTTAGAAAATATAGTCTCTGATCTATCTAAGGCCACTCTAAGTTTCATGAATGAAACAAGGTCCTCCATTAGAAATTTGGAGGCACAAGTGGGCCAGCTGAGAAAAAGAGTCACTGAAACTCCTCCCAGTACTCTCCCAAGCAATATAGAAGAAAATTCCAAGAGAGAGTGCAAGGCCATAACCTTACTTGGTGTGGCCGAACCCAGAGAGGAGGAGGAGGACGTGAATCCTAGTGAGGAAGACCTCCTGGGACGTTCACTGACCAATAAGGAGTTTCCCTTTGAGGAACCAAAGGAATCTGAGGCTCATCTAGAGACCATAGAGATTCCATTGAACCTCTTTTTATCATTCATGAGCTCTGATGACTATTCATCTTCTGAAGAAGATGAAGACATTGTTCAAGGGCAAGCTGCCCAGTATTTGGGAGCAATCATGAAGCTGAATGCCAAGCTATTTGGTAATGAGACTTGGGAGGACGAGCTTCCATTGCTCATTGATGAACTAAATATCTGGGTTTAGCACACTTTAACTCAACAGAAATAGGATCCTGGTAAATTCCTAATTCCCTGTAACATAGGCACCATGACCTTTGAGAAGGCTCTGTGTGACCTGGAGTCAGGCATAAACCTCATGCCACTCTCTGTAATAGAGAAACTGGGAATCTATGAGGTACAAGCTGCAAGAATCTCACTAGAGATGGCAGACAAATCAATGAAACAGGCTTATGGATTAGTAGAGGACTTGTTAGTAAAGGTTGAAGGCCTTTACATCCCTGCTGATTTCATAATCCTAGACACTGGGAAGGATGAGGATGAATCCATCATCCTTGGAAGACCCTTCCTAGCCACAGCAAAAGATGTGATTGATGTGGACAGGGGAGAGTTGGTCCTTCAACTGAATGAGGACTACCTTGTATTTAAGACTCAAGGTTCTCCTTCTGTAACCATGGAGAGGAAGCATGAAAAGCTTCTCTCACTGCAGAGTCAACCAAAGCCCCCATAGTTAAACTCTAAGTTTGGTGTTGGGAGGCCACAACCAAACTCTAAGTTTGGTGTTGAACCCCCACATTCAAACTCTAAGTTTGGTGTTGGGAGGTCCCAACAATGCTCTGAACATCTGTGAGGATCCATGAGAGCTCATTGTCAAGCTATTGACATTAAAGAAGCGCTTGTTGGGAGGCAACCCAATGTTATTTAATTATATCTATTTATTTTCCATTACTATTTTATGTTTTCTTTAGGTTGATGATCATGTGAAATCACAAAAACTACTGAAAAATTAAAAACAGAATGAAAAATAACATTAAAAATAGCTCACCCTGGAGGAAGAGCTTACTGGCATTTAAACGCCAGTAAGAAGCATCAAACTAGCGTTTAACGCCAGAAAGAAGCATCAAGCTGGCGTTAAATGCCAGAAACAAGCACCAGACTGGCGTTTAACGCTAGAACAGAGCATGGAATTGGGGTTAAACGCTAGGATTGCACTGCAAGGGCGTTTACACGCCTAATAGGAGCAGGGATGATACATCCTTGACCCCTCAGGATCTGTAGACCCTACAGGATCCCCACCTACCCCACCTCTCTCTCTCCCCCTCCATCTCCTCCATTTTCTTTCTTCTTTTGCTCAAGGATGAGCAAACCTTTTAAGTTTGGTGTGGTAAAAGCGTTGTTTTTTGTTTTTCCATAACCATTTATGGCACCTAAGGCCGGAGAAACCTCTAGAAAGAGGAAAGGGAAGACAAAAGCTTCCACCTCCAAGTCATGGGAGATGGAGAGATTCATCTCACGGGTCCATAGCTCAGTAGTAGAGCATTTGACTGCACAAAAAGAGAGCCCACTCATGGACCTAAACAAGAGCATGAGGTATTTCCTCACCAAGAAATCCCTGAGATACCTCAAGGGATACATTTTTCTCCACACAACTATTAGGAGCAAATAAGGATAGGAGCACCAAAATCACTAGGGATGAAGCAACAAAGGCAAGGAAGAGACATAGAGGAGCTCAAGAGCACCATTGGTTCTTCAAGAAGAGGAAGATGCCACCCTCACTAAGGTGGACCTGTTCCTTAATCTCCTTGTTCTTATTTTCCTGTTTTTCAGTTTTTGAGCCTTATGTTTTATTTATGTTTGTGTCTTTACTATATGATCATTAGTGTTTAAGTGTCTATGTCTTAAAGCTATGAATGTCTTATGAATCCATCACCTCTCTTAAATGAAAAATGCTTTTAATCACAAAAGAACAAGAAGTACATGATTTCGAATTCATCCTTGAAATTAGTTTAATTATTTTGATGTGGTAACAATACTTTTTGTTTTCTAAATGAATGCTTGAACAGTGCATATATCTTTTGAATTTGTTGTTTATGAATGTTAAAATTGTTGGCTCTTGAAAGAAAGATAAAAAGGGAGAAATGTTATTTGATGATTTGAAAAATCATAAAAATGATTCTTGAAGCAAGAAAAAACAGTGAATACAAAAGCTTGCGAAAAAAAAGAAAAGAAAATTGGCAAAAAAAAATAAAAGAAAGAAAAAGAAAAAGCAAGCAGAAAAAGCCAAGAGCTCTTTAAACCAAAAGGCAAGAGCAAAAAGCCAGTAACTCTTTAAACCAAAAGGCAAGGGTAATAAAAAGGATCCAAGGCTTTGAGCATCAGTGGATAGGAGGGCCCAAAGGAATAAAATCCTGGCCTAAGCGGCTAAACCAAGCTGTCCCTACCCATGTGCTTGTGGCGTGAAGGTGTCAAGCCAAAAGCTTGAGACTAAGCGGTTAAAGTCAAGGTCCAAAGTAAAAAAAGAGTGTGCTTAAGAACCCTGGACACCTCTAACTGGGGACTCTAGCAAAGCTGAGTCACAATCTGAAAAGGTTCA
>NC_029792.2:105889129-105890437 GCF_000816755.2 Arachis ipaensis | reverse complement strand
AACATACTGAACTAGGAGAATCAATAACACTATCTAAATTCTAAGTTCCTATAGATGCGAATCATTCTGAACTTCAATGGATTAAGTGAGATGCCAAAACTATTCAGAGGCAAAAAGCTACTAGTCCCGCTCATCTGATTAGAGCTAAGTTTCATTGATATTTTGGGATTTATAGTATATTCTCTTATTTTTATCCTATTTGATTTTCAGTTGCTTGGGGACAAGGAACAATTTAAGTTTGGTATTGTGATGAGCGGATCATTTATACGCTTTTTTGGCATTGTTTTTACATAGTTTTTAGTATGATTTAGTTAGTTTTAATATATTTTTATTAGTTTTTAAATAAAAATCACATTTTTGGACTTTACTATGAGTTTGTGTATTTTTCTGTGATTTCAGGTAATTTCTGGCTGAAATTGAGGGACTTGAGCAAAAATCTAATTCAGAGGCTGAAGAAGGACTGTAGATGCTGTTGGATTCTGACCTCCCTGCACTCAAAGTGGATTTTCTGGAGCTACAAAAACCCAAATGGTGCACTCTCAATTGCGTTAAAAAATAGACATCCAGGACTTTCCAGAAATATATAATACTTCACACTTTGCCCAAGTTTAAACGACGCAAACTGGCGTTTAACGCCAGCTTTATGCCCTATTCTGGCGTTAAACGCCAGAAACAAGTTGCAAAGCAGAGTTAAACGCCAGAAACAAGTTACAAACTAGCGTTTAACTCCAAAAAGAGTCTCTACACATGAAAGCTCAATGCTCAGCCCAAGCACACACCAAGTGGGCCCGGAAGTGGATTTCTGCATCATTTACTCATTCCTGTAACCCTAGGTTACTAGTCTAGTATATAAACTACTTTTAGAGATTTATTTTATATCTTTTGTTAAGCTTTAGATCATATTGTACACGTTTAGGGGGCTGGCCATTCAGCCATGCCTGGACCTTCATCACTTATGTATTTTCAACGGTGGAGTTTCTACACACCATAGATTAAGGTGTGGAGCTCTACTGTTCCTCATGAATTAATGGAAAGTACTATTGTTTTTCTATTCAACTCAAGCTTATTTCTTCTCTAAGATATTCATTCGCACACAAGAACATGACGAATGTGATGATTATGTGACGCTCATCACCATTCTCACTTATTGACGCGTGCCTAACAAACACTTCCGTTCTACATGAAAGCAAGCTTGAATGCATATCTCTTAGCCTCCTGATTTACGATCAGAGTCTTCGTGGTATAGGCTAGAATTATTGGCGGCCATTCTTGAGATCCGGAAAGTCTAAACCTTGTCTGTGGTATTCC
>NC_029792.2:105881694-105888283 GCF_000816755.2 Arachis ipaensis | reverse complement strand
CATGATGAATGTGATTATTATGTGACGCTCATCATCATTCTCACTTATGAACGCGTGCCTGACAAACACTTCTGTTCTACATGAAAGCAAGCTTGAATGCATATCTCTTAGCTCCTGATTTACGATCAGAGTCTTCGTGGTATAGGCTAGAATTATTGGCGGCCATTCTTGAGATCCGGAAAGTCTAAACCTTGTCTGTGGTATTCCGAGTAGGATCTGGGAAGGGATGGCTGTGACGAGCTTCAAACTCGCGAGTGCTGGGCGTAGTGACAGACGCAAAAGGATTACTGAATCCTATTCCAGCATGATCGAGAACCGACAGATGATTAGCCGTGCGGTGACAGCGCATTTGGACCATTTTCACTGAGAGGACGGGATGTAGCCATTGACAACGGTGATGCCCAACATACAGCTTGCCATGGAAAGGAGTATGAAGGATTGGATGAAGACAGTAGGAAAACAGAGGTTCAGAAGGTACAAAAGCATCTCCATATGCTTATCTGAAATTCTCACCAATGAATTACATAAGAATTTCTATCCTATTTTATATTTTAATTATCAAATCTCCATAACCATTTGAATCCGCCTGATTGAGATTTACAAGGTGACCATAGCTTGCTTCAAGCTAAGCCGACAATCTCTGTGGGATCGACCCTTACTCACGTAAGGTTTATTACTTGGATGACCCAGTGCACTTGATGGTTAGTTGTGCGAAGTTGTGACAAAGAACTAAGATTTTGAACGCGCGTATAAAGTTTTTGGCGCCGTTACCGAGGAACGAACGATCACGATTTTGTGCACCAATGATCAACCTCCTCAAAGTCTTCAACTATGATATGCCTTGGAGGTTGTACACCCTCGTCAACATCAAATTCAAACGTCTTAGAAGGAAGCTCTATGACTTGAGATTCCCATGGAGGTTCCGCATCTCCTAAATCTTTAACCGCTTCTTCTTCTTCAATAATTTCGGCGTTCTCCACTTGCTTTAGTACAAAATCCAGCTCCTCCTTGATGACTTGATGATTAGGACTTTTGTGTGGTTTAGAATTTACAATAAATTCTCGTTGTAAAGTATAGTTCCTAAACCAACAAATATCCTTTCATACAAAAATTTAGGTTGTCACTAGTACAAACCCCTAAATTTATAAACTGAAGTATTGGAACCTCGGGTCGTTCTCCCTAGGAATTACAATAAAGTATTCTTGTTATTGGTTATGGAGTATGTTTGGGGTTTTTGAGATTTTGGACAAGAAATATAAATGGCAAAGAAGATCAACTAACAACTAACAAAGCTCTTGGCTAGATATGAGAACTAGAAGTCCTATCCTAGTTATCCTCCTCAATTGTGACCACAAATTATCCATTGCTACCACTTAGTTAACCTCTAACCATGGAGGAAAGTCAAGTGGATGAATCAACTTGATTCCACAAGTCCTAGCCAACTCCCAAGGGAAAGACTAGCTTTAGTGGTATCCAAATCAATTAGCAACTTCTAATTATCAATCAACGAAGGAATTAGATAACTCAAGTGTCACTAATTACTCCACCTAGGCCAAGAGGTACAAAATCTACACTAAAATCTAACCAAGTATTTCATCAAACACTTGGAAGGTACTAAAGAGAAGCATAGTAAATGGATAACAACAATAAAATCTAACAACAATTATTGCAAAGAATTAATAACAACAATTAAAGAAAATAAGATCTACATGAATTACCTCAAATTGCATTAAAAGAAAATAGAATTAACAAGAGTAGATCTACAAACAAAATAGAAGAAAGAAATAACAACAATAGAAGAATGATGAATGTAACAACATAAAATTGAAAGGTAGAAGAAGAGGAAAGCATGAATTGAAACCTAGATCTAAATTATTGAACTAAACCTAATCCTAATTCTAATCCTAGAGAGAAGTGAGAGCTTCTCTCTCTAAAGCTAAGACTAAAACTAATCCCTATGTGTGTTATAATGATCATCCCCCCTTTCCTCCCTTCAATCCTTGGTCCTTTTGAGTGTTTTTGGCACCAAAGTTGACTTGGATTGGACCCTACAGGCCTTGAGAATTCGCTGGCCACGATTTCATTAAAAAAATCATAAATCAACACCGACGCGTACGCGCACAGCACGCGTACGCGCACAGCACGCGTACGCGTCCATGGGCGATTTCGCAAAGTGCGCGTAAGCGCCTGGTCCGCGCGCGCGTCCATGGCCGAGTTCAACTCTTTGGCTTTTCATGATCTTCTCCACTTGCATGCTTCCTTCCTTGCTCCCTTGATCCATTCCTAGCCTTTTTCAACCTGAGATTACTAACAAACACATCAAGGCATCTTATGGAATCAAGTAGAAAGTAAAGTTATCTAATCAAAGGCCAAAAAGCATGCTTTTTACACTTAAGCACAAATAAGGGAGAGATCGCAAAATCATGCTAAATCATTGGCTAAATGTGAGAAAAGGTTAGCAAAATGCTCTAAATCCAACACAAGATAAACCCTGAAAATGGGGTTTATCATGACTTCCACCTCTTGTTCAACCTCCCTTAATTCTTCAACTATTCCTTCATCTTCAAGGGTCTCTCATACCTCCATCGTTTGGGCCTCCTCTTGCTTTTCCTGAAGTATAGATGCGTGAACCCGATCCATTAAGTCCCTAAGACGATCCCTTCTCTCTTGTTCTATGATACCAGCATAATTGGGATCGTATGGCTCTTGGATTGATGGATATGGGTGAAAAGAAAGTGCACTAGAGCTCGAGGGTGGAGTATTGGGGGTAGAGGATGGATCCACACGGGATATAAGAGTTTGGAGAGTAGAGGTGAGACTAGTGAGAGTAGAGGTAAGTGTGGTTTAAAACTCTCTTTGCCATTGGCGAATAACACTAAAGGTATCATCTATGGGAGTTTGGGGTGGATAGGAGGATTCATTTGTTGGGAGAAAGGGCTTATAATACGAAGGTGGTTCTTCTTGATAAGGATATGGAGATGGTGTATATTGAGGTGGTGGTTCTTGGGGGTAATTGTGTTGGAATTAGGTTGGTTCTATGTATGGTTCGTATGGTTCATATGGTGGTTGGTATGGTGGATAAGGGTTAGGGTCAATTGGAAGTGTTTGATTGTAGGTGGCTTGTGAGTATGGTGGTTCAAAACTATGTTGAGGAAGGGGTTCATAGGCATATGGTGGGGCTTGTTGGTAACTACAAGGGAGTCCACCATAGCTATTGGATTGATATGCATCCTGGAATGGCTCTTGCTCATAGTATGTTGGTGGAGGTTGTTGCCAAAAAGGTTGATCATATGCTCGAGGCTCGACCCACCTTTGATGGTTCCATCCTTTATGCATATCCTCATTGTAATCTCCACTTCCTACAACATAATTATAACCAAACTCATAGCCAAAGGGGTGAGAATTCATAGTAGCAAGAGAAAATAAAAACAAAAACTAATAAGAAATAATGAAAATAAACTCCTAAAACTAAAAACAACTAACAAAGAAACAAAAAAGCAAACATATTCACAATATTCACAATAACCAATAATAAGGCACACATTTGCAATTTTCCGGTAACGGCGCCAAAAATTTGACAGAGGAAAATGTCGGTAAAGATTCTTACAAAAATTATTGCGTTGCAAGTATAGTTCTAAACCGACAACTAAACCTTAGTCAATGTTTAAATTGTTTGTCACAATACAAACCCAATAAAAATAAACCAAAGTATTTAAACCTCGGGTCATCTCTCAAGGAATTGCAGGGAAGTATGTTACTATTGGTTATGGAAAAGTATTTTTGGGGGTTTTAAATGTTGAACAAGGAATGTAAATGACAAGGAAATAAAACTAGCAACCAAGGAAAGTCCTAAAAAGGATTGATAATTGGAATTCCTATCTCCATTATCATAGTCACTTGTGATGGTAATTGCCTTTTGCTCTCACTTAGTTAACCTCTAACAATTGAAGGTAAGTCAAGTGAGCAATTCAACTTGAGTTCACAAGTCCTAATCAAAGACTAGAGTTAGTGAAGCTCAAGCCAACTAGCAACTTTCAATCACCAACCAACAAGAGACTTTGACAATTCAAGAGTCTTCAATTTACTCAATCTAAGCTAAGAACATAAAAATCTAACGTAAAATCCAACCAAGCATTTTATCAAACACTTGGAAGGCATAAAGTAAAAACATAGAAAATTAACAAGGCATAGCAAAATCTAAGACTAACAATTGCAAGAGGAAACAATAACAACAAAGTAAAGAAAGCAATCATAAACATGGAAACATAAATTGCATTAATACGGATTAAAGGAAACAAGAAGAATAATTCATAAACTAAATTGGCAACATAAAGTAATCAATAAGAAAAATAGATAACTAAGGTACTAGAACAAATAAAAGTAGAAGAGGAATTAAATTAAAGTAAAGTAGAAATCTGAATTTGAGAAAAGCTAAACCTAAAAACCCTAAAACCTAGAGAGAGGAGAGAGCCTCTCTCTCTAGAAAACTACATCTAAAACCTAATAATTGTGAATGAAAGTGTGAATGATTCATTCCCACTCCCAGCTCCACTCTGCAGCCTCTATTCTTCACTTTTGAGCTTGAAACTGTGCCAAAAGCAGCCCAGAAATCGCCCCCAGCGTTTTCTGTAAATTGCAGCATGTGACGCTCTGTCACGCATATGCGTCACCCATGCGTGCGCATCGCTACCAGATTCTGAAATACTTTATTTCTTGTGTTCCTTCCACTTTTACATGCTTCTGTTTCATCCTCTAAGCCATTCCTGCCCTATAAAATCTGAAAACACTTAACACACATATCACGGCATCGAATGGCAATAAGAGAGAATTAAAATTAGCAAATTTAAGGCCAAAGAAGCATATTTTCAATCATAGCACAAAATTAGGAAGAAAAATGTAAAACATGCAAATTATATGAATAAGTGTGAAAATAATGGATAAAATCCACTCAATTCAGCATAAAAGGTACCACGAAATAGTGGTACATACACTTGCCGGTTAGGTTGTGGACTTTGAATTTCGTACCAGTGCCCCTAGAGCTTACAATAATGGTAGAATAGTTTCAAGCAATTCGAGCCAATATGACCTTTCTGTTTGCATTTACGTTATTTAATAGAAGGACAGTCTGAGAAGGAATGTCTAGAACGGTTACAATTTTGACAAAATTTATCCTTTCCGCATGTGACAGCAAAGACGGTTTCACTCTTAGGGTGAGTCAATCCCAAGTGCGTTTCTTCATACTTAAGAGGAGGAAATGCATCTTCAAGAGTAGGCAAGGGATTTTGATGAAGAAGAGAAGCTCTAACCAACTCATAGTCATCAGTAAGTCCCATAAAAAACTGTATGAGACGTGTTCGGTTTCGATAATCCTTATATGCCTTTGCATCAGTGGAGTCTTTAAGAACAGGCTCACAAGAGGTCAATTGATCCCAAATAAGTTTCATCTGAGGAAGCAAATCAAAAACTGCTTGTCCACATTCTTGCTTAAGGCTATGAAGCTCCTTTAGGAGTTGGTATTGATAGGAGAGATTAAAAATAGTGTAACATTTTGCCAAACGATCCCATACCTCTTTAGCAGTTTCAAAACGCCCGAACTGTAAATGAATGCATGCAGTAGAAGTGTTGCAAAATCAAGTGATAATCTGATGATTTTTACTATCCCAATCTTCCAATTTCTCCGTAAAGTCTTTCTCATCAACATCCTCCTTGGATTTGGAGGTCCCATCTTTTGATTTTTTAGTCACAATTGGCTTAATAGGACAAATAACATTACCAGTCACATAGTACCATAATTTTCTCCCTTTAAGAAATCCTCTCATAGCTTTAACCCAATGATCATAATTGGAGCTATTAAGGATAACAGGAATAGGCTGAAAAAATTCAGTTTTTCAATAATAGCAGAAACAAAGACAAAAAGATAAGAAATTGCAAATCGGGTAAAAAACAAGAAAACGGAGGACAGGATCGAAAAGAGCTCACCAAAAAATCTTAGGAAAGGTCCCACTGTCCGCCACATTAGCAACCACGTCAGCTATCATGTCAGCAGAGAAGGACACCTGGCGATCGTGAGAGGAGGAGGGAGACACGTCAACACTGACGCGCCGAGGATGAGGCACGCAAGTCTGAAGGTGGGTTGGGTCGGGCCGGTAGGGGCGCGGGTTGAAAGCGGGTCCGTGGGGTGTGTCGTTGCATGACACGTAGTGCGTTGCGGGGCCGTTGATCCTGGGCGTAGATCCAACAGCGCTAGAGGCGTCTGGAGGGAGGAAGAACCTAAACCGAACAACGAACTTCAAGTGGCGCGTCCGGTGACTATTCTGGATGCGTTGAAATCGTGACGACTAGACGAAGACGGTAGTAACGGCGTTGACGAACCAAAGCGTCGGAAAAGAATAAAAAATAAAGGACAAAGAAAACTAACGGAGGAAACAAAGCAAAAGAACTATGAACTAATTTTTATAAAGAAAAAGAAACTTATGCTCTTGATATCATGTTAGAAACAAAAAGATAATGTAAAAAAAAGTGCTTTGTGTATTATTTAATGTGTGAAAAAAGATACAATATACAAGAATATATATAGATATTAATATTA
>NC_029792.2:105879925-105880443 GCF_000816755.2 Arachis ipaensis | reverse complement strand
TAAAATAAAAATCATTTTTATGAAATGAAAGAAATTCGATATAAAGCTTTTCTAGAACCTATTTAAGGTCGAAAATACAGATTCCGAAACGCGCTGCCCTATGTCTTAGGGGATCCCCATCCATGATTGCTTTGCTCTACATCGATTGTGACATCTTAGCCTGATTGCCTACCACCAATGCTATATATGCTTCATGAGACATTACATATAATTATTATTATTATTATGGTATATCTGACTGACTTGCAAGTTGCAATGCATATTTCGACACACGTCATGGTTACATGGGAGATCGATCAGATCAGAGGTTGCCCTTCAATCTGGTTCGTGAATGATCTGTTGTGATAGCAATGCAAAGGTAAGGTGGTTATTATATGTATGTTAATCGGTTGAACCTACTCGATAAACTAGCTGATTCATTGACACGTACATCTGTATGTAGTTTTAATTTCTAAGTAATGTTATTAGTGAAGGAATGGAATACTTCATAAGTAAAATTTGATTATATATAGAAAGAA
>NC_029792.2:105857981-105879808 GCF_000816755.2 Arachis ipaensis | reverse complement strand
CTTATCATATTTTTATTAATTTCACTTATTAATGATATTAATTATAATATCATATCTCTAACTATTAGACATTCTTGTAATCACTATTTAATATTTTCTTTTATAATTTGAATGTTATAATGCCATATGATTCTCTCTTTTATGTTTAATTAATAAATAGATATCAAAAAATGGCATCTTTAGAGAGAGATTCAAATCTTATATTTAAGAATACAATAATGACTAATAACAATTAAAAATAGTAATAATATTCATTAAATAATTTTAATTATAATTAATTTTTATTTTCTTTAATTCATTTATTATTATTGCAAACATTGACAAATGTGAAAGCTTTTTGTTTAATAGATTTTTTATTGTTAATCTGGATCATGAAGGTTGTTTATTCTCTCTAGCTAAAAATCACAACTCTATTTCAATTACAAGCATAATTGGAATAGGTCAAGGAAATTTACTAGAAGGAGTTGAAGAATAATTTGAACAACAGACAAACTCACCTGATGAGATTATTGTCCGTCAATCAATTTTCGAGAATATGAAAAACCACACTAGCGAGCTTTGATGAGGTATGGTAATAAACTGATTTAATTTTTTTTGTACATCTATAATTATATTGTACTAACTAAGTTCATACACATAACATTCATAAGTTCATATACATAACATCCATAATTTTGTATTAATAATATTCATAATTTTACACATATGATGTCTATAATTAATAAATTTTTATAATTAATATTACCAAATTTTAAACTATGTGTTTTATTGTATTTTTCAAATTATCTCATATGTACATTAATAGGTCATGATTTTAATTATTTTAATATTTTTATTTAATATTTATATGTATGCTTATTTATTGATTTTAATATGACGAGTTAATAATTATTTTTAAAAATTTATTTTTTAATTTTTGTTTATATCTTATCTTTTATTTTTTATCTTCTAATAGTTTATACGTAAAATATGAGTTGTGCAATAAAAGTTGTTAAAATTTTTGAATTTAACCTTTATAATTTCTACAGAAAAATTGTATTTTAATGGGTAATAATGTGATTGAAGAATTTTAGGAATTTAATTTAGAAGAAACTGAAATTGATTTTGAAAAGAATATTAATGACTCCAAACACGCAGAAAAATAATAGGTAATAAGAAAAATAAATAATAAAAAGATGTATATCACTTATTTATAAAAAAAAATTAATTTTTAACTACTTAATATGACTCTAACTTTTAAAGATGTAAATAAAAATAATTTGTTTTGAAAAGCTAATGGTAGCTTTTAATTAATAATGGACCTCTGCAATAACTTACTGGACCTAAGTGACAGATCTTAAAAACAATAAGAGTACGTGTTTGGTATTACTTATTGGAAAAGTATTTGTATTTTTAAAAGTATATAACTCAGTATTTTATGTTGCTTAAATTAAAAAATTCATACGTTTAGCTTGTGCTGTTGATTTTGGAAATTTTTTTATGTGCTTTTAAAAGTACTAGTAGTGATGCATTTCAAAAACAGTATTCATCACTCAAAATTTAAAAATTTAATATAACTAAATATCTTAATAAATATCTTAATTTAATTATCATATTTATTGCAGTTAAATGGTTAGCTGATAAATTTTGAATTTGATAAATTATTTAAAGTCCAAGGATAAAATTTTTATTAAGATAATAAATACCTCTATCACACAGGTAACTAAATATGTTTTGAGTTATTTAATACTACTAATAGAGTAAAAAGAAACGAAAAAAAATGATAAAATATTTTGTATGCAAACTGAATTATTAGGCACTCTTGAATTTTGGCCCTTAGATAGGATTAAGGAAAAATAAATAAATAAAAATGACTCCTACCTCGACTAAGGACTCGTCGGCCTCTCTCTCTTCTTTCACTTCCAACCTCACTTTTTCTTCTTTTGAGAAGAGAAAATATAGAGAGAAGAGAAATTTCACTATTTCAATTTTTTTTAAATCAATTTTTTTATTAAATCGAAATTCTGGTTGAAATTCCATTTCGATTAAAGTACTCCTCACATTTTTCTTTATACTATTTAATGTGTAAGTATCTTTTCTATTTTTTTAATGAATTTGTATTTAAATTTGTTAAGTTTAATTATGATTTAAGTATTTTAAGTCAATATGAATGCTACTTTGAGTTGTGTTCAATTTGATTTATTTCAGATAGCATTCGGACGGATTTAACAGAGTTCGTATAGGAAAAAAGGAAGAAAGTGGATGATGCTGTCAACCCTGACCTCCTCACACTTCAACGGGTATAACTTGAGCTACAGAGGTCCAATTGATGCGGTTCCAGTGGCATTAAAAAACTAACTTCTAGAGCTTTCTAACGAGATATTATAATTTATACTTTTCTTTTGGAATCACGGACTTGGTAGCGCCAAACTTGGGATTCTCCAAATTTGACTCCATGATCATTACAAACTCCCAATTCATGGTGTCTTGGTGGCGCCAAGGATTAAGAATTATTGATTATTGGACACGGGTGGAGTGGCGCTAACCCAAGTTTGGTACCAACTTTGGAAAAGTCAGTGGTTCCCACGTCTCTACAGCGGCCAACAACGAAGATCTTCAATATATTTTGATTAAACTTTATTTTATTTTACAATAGGAAAAGATATTATTTAGTTTTAAAAAATATATTTTACATTAATTAGGATTAGATATAAAAGGAAAAAGATTCAGCACTTCGTTCTCTCTTCTTTCTTATGCACCTCATTCTACAGTTTATACTTTGAAACCCTAGTTTTCTCTCTAAGTCATGAGTAACTAAACCTCCACTGTTAAGGTTAGGAGCTCTGTTTATTCTATGGATTAATACTATTACTCTTCTATTTTAATTAATGTATTGATTTCAATTTCAAGAATTGATTTTCGTTCTTCATCTTAAGGATTTGGGTAGATCAGAATAATAACCCTTATTCTAATTGTGTTCTTGTTAAATCTTAGAAAAGTAATTTACTTGAACAAGCTAATTATCTGGACTTAACAGGATACGTGACATATAATCCTCTTATATTTGGGTAATTAGGATTTGTGTGGTTGATAAACTAGAATTGGACTTAAACCTCTAATTAAAATTAAGTGACCAAGAAATTGGCGGTTAACTAGGTTAGAGGAGACTAAATTACTAAGGAATTAGGGTTTAGTCAAATATAGTTTGCCATGAATTGAATCTTGCATAATTAAAATAGTTGGTAAGAAATAGAAATCCGGAAGATAAACAACTTTGAAACCTTAACTGTTCTCTCATATAATCTTCACAACCCGTTTACTGCTTGCTTTCTAATTCTCAGAATTTACTATTTAATGCAATTAAACTCTCAAAACACAATTTTCTGCTTGTCTGGCTAAGTGAATAACTCAACCATTATTTGCATGTTTTTAAGTTTTCTTCCGAATTTTGTGCTATGACTGAAACAATGCTTCTTTGGCCTTAAATTTGCTAATTTTTAATCTTCTCTTATTATCATTTAATGCCGTGATATGTATGTTAAGTGTTTTCAGGTTTTATAGGGCAGGAATGACTTAGAGGATGGAAAGGAATCATGCCAAAGTTGAAGAAACACAAGAAATTGAGGATTTGAGAAGCTGGCCTCAACGCGCATGCATGGATGACGCGTACGCGTGACCGGTGCAGCAGACAAATGATCCACGCGTACGCATGGCAAGTTCAATATCCAGCGATGCGTACGCGTAGCTGACGCATACGCGTGACGAGCGTCACGTGCTGCAGTTACGAGAAAACGCTGGGGGCAATTTCTGGGCTACTTTTGACCCAGTTTCAGGCCCGAAAATGAGGACAAGAGGCTGCAGAGTGAAGCTAGAAGGGGGATTCATTCACTTTTCATTCATTCACACTTTAGGTTTTAGATGTAGGTTTCTAGAGAGAGAGGCTCTCTCCTCTCTAGGTTTTAGGGGTTTTAGTCTTATTTCTTCTTAGCTTTAGAATTTTATCTTGCTTTAATTTAGTTTTCTTCTACCTTTTATTGTTCTAATATCTTAGTTTTTCTTCTTTTGTTGATTTTCTTATTTTTCCAATTTAGTTTATGAATTCTTCTCGTTAGATTCAATTTCCTTTAATGCAATTTGAGGTATTTCATGTTTATTGCTTCTTTCTTCATTTGTTGTTATTGATTCCTTGCAATTGTTAGTCTTAGATTTTACATTCTCTTGTTACTTTTCTATGCTTTTATTTTGTGTCTTCCAAGTGTTTGATCAAATGCTTGGTTGGATTTTAAAATAGAATTTTTTGTTCTTAACTTGGATTGATTAATTAGAGACTCTTGAGTTATCAAAATTCTTTTGTTGATTGGTGATTGAAAGTTGCTAGTTGGCTTAAGCCTAACTAAATCTAGTCTTTGATTAGGACTTGTGAACTTAAGTTGATTTTGCTCGCTTGACTTTCCTTCATTTGTTAGAGGATAACTAAGTGAAAGCGATTTCCACTTACCATTACAATTGATGATGATAATGAGGATAGGAATTCCAATTCTCAATCCTTGCTAGGACCTTTCTTAGTTGTTAGTTTATTTTTCTCGCAATTTATATCTTCTTGTTCCTTATTTCAAAACCTCAAAAAGAAGTACATCATAACCAATAATAAACATACTTCCCTGCAATTCCTTGAGAGACGACCCAATTGAATACTTCGGTTTATTTTTATTGGGGTTTATACTTGTGACAACCTAATTAAACGTTGATTGAGGTTTAATTTTCAGTTTAGATCTATATTTACAACGAAGTTATTTTGAGAAATTCTTTACCAATATTTTTCCTCTGTCAAGTTTTCGGCGGCGTTGCCGGAGAATTGCAAATGTGTGCCTTGTTATTGGTTATATGTTAATATTGTAAATATCTTGATTTTTTGGTGTGTTTGTTAGTTTTTTTTTGCTTGTTTTAGAACTTTGTTTGCTTATTTTTAGTTAGTATTTGTTTTTATTTTCTCTCGCTATTATGAATTCTCACCCCTTTGGCTTTGAATGTGGTTACAATTATGTTGTCGGAAGTGGAGATTACAATGAAGGCTTGCATCAAGGATGGGACAATCAAAGATGGGAGGAGCCACAAGGATTTGATCAACCCTCTTGGCAACAACCTCCTCCAATGTACTATGAGCAACAACCATTCCATGATGCATACCAAGACAATGGTTATGGTGGACCTCTTTGTGACAATCAACAACCACCACCATATACCTATGAACCCGGGCTCCTCAATATAGTCCTCAACCACCATACTCACAAGCCCCATTTTACCAAACACCATCCTATGACCCATATCCATCATACAACCAACCTTCCTTACCTCACCCTTGTGACCATTATGAAACAAAATCTATAGAACCACAACAATTCTAACATAATTACTCCCAAGAACCACCACCTCAATATACACCACCTCCATATTTCCACCAAGAAGAACCACCTTCCTATTATGAACCCTTTCTCCCAAATAATAAACCCTCCTATCCACCCCAAGCCCCAATGGATGATTCTCTCACTTTATTACTTCAAGAGTAACGTGAAACTCAAAGGAGGATACTAGAATTTATGGCTACCTTGACCGAGGTAGTAAACACTTTGGCCTCCCAATACTCATGCACTCAAAGCACTCCCATTGCCAATTGTGGAGAATCAATAGAAGAGTGTAGCATGAAGGAGAGATTAGAAACTCCGGTGGAGAACAAGGAGTAGGATTTTGTATTGGAACAACTGGAGGAAGCTATAATTGTTGAAGAGGAAGAAGTGGTTGAAGACTTAGGAGATGTGGAACCTCCATAGGAATCTCAAGTCCTAAAACCTCCCTCCAAGAAGCTTGAAATTGATGTTGAGGAGAATAGTGCACAACCTGCAATGCATGTTCCCCATGAAGAATTGGATGAAATCAAGCAAGAAACAAGTTCCTTTGATGATGAAGATGCCACATCACATCCTCCTGGTGATGAACTTGCATCTGCAATTGAACCCCTTGAGTTTGAAAAACCTTCTCCGAGTGAATTCGAGAGTGATGTTGAGGTAGACTTTTCTCAACCTCTAGCTTATGGCTTGAGTGATGGAGAAAAATTAGAAGAACTTGATAAGGAAGAGGTTGCAGTGAAGGAAGCATGTCAAGAGGTGGAAGTTATCAAGGAAGAGCACAAGGGAGTGGAGCTTGCAAGATCATTGGAAATACCTCCCCAAGCCATTACCATCGAACACAACATTCAAGTGGATAAAATTCTTATCCTTAACCTTTACCTTCCCACTTGAATATGGGTTGCTTGAGATGGATGGTCAACTTAGAGCTCTTTGTGGCTTTAAGAGTAAAAGGGAGATGGTTAGTGGTTGGAGTTGTCATGCAAGGTTCAATATGGTTGCATGCTCAAAGTCTAAATGCAAAGGTTGGTGTAGAGCTAGATTTCTTGGGTCTAGAAAGTTGTTTGGATGCCTTATAGAGAATTCGGATTGCTTGCCACCCGGTTGGAACAAAGATGATCAACTTGAAGACTGGTGTAGAAATAAGATTTGGGATCTCGGCATACAAGGGATCAACTTTGGGAGCTCAAAGCTTGTGAAGAACTTCATTAAGGCTTGGTTAATTTATTTGGAAATGTTGGAGCTTATCTGAAGTCCAAGCGTTGGTGGAAGTTTCAAGATGAGTTCAAGCACAAGCCACCATGACAAGGAGCTCACCAAATGTCCAACTTAAGGACTTTAACTAAAAGTGCTAGGTGAGAGACAACCCACCATGGTATGATCTTCCTTTTCCATAATTTTTATTTTATTTTATTTTATTTGCTATCCTTCTTTCATTACATGTGTGTGATACATTTCAATTTTGCGAATTTACCTCTGTTTTGAAAAAAAAATTTCTACCTGCCACGTGCGCATGACCGACGCGCACGCGTCATATTTGATGCTGGCCCTCTCTGGTACGAACACCAGAGAGTTGGGCTGAAACCATGCAGGCGGGGTGCCAGGCGCACAACCCATCCCGTTAAAATTAGTAAATAATTACTCAATAAATTAAATTTTAATTAGATAAATTATAAATCTAAATCTAATATTAAAATAGGATAGAGCTCTTTAAAACGAAAATTTTGACACTAATTTCAAAGAATTTGGACCAAAATTGGGTCAAACGGGCTGAACTGGTTGAACCGGGCCCGTCGGCCTAACCAGACCCATCACTTAAATGGACAAAAGCCCATTTCCTTCCCCATTCAGTAAAGAAACACGCTGAATAGCCAAGGGGAGAGGAGAGCTTCCTAACCCTCACCACCACCTTAATCCACCATAACTTCCTCGTTCGAGCTCCGATCGCCGCACCGTTTGCGGCCACGCGTCCAGCGCGTCGAGCTCTACGTTTCTATCAGATCAATTTTACGAGTAAGCCATAATCAAACCTCAGATTCTCTACCCCCTTTTGACTTTCGAAATTTGTGTCTTTATAATGAGATTTTGTCAAATTTGGTATTGTAGGTTCAAATTAGCTTATGGAGCTTGTGGATTTTGGCTCTCTTGGTCCATGGGTACGGTGAGAATTCTTGCCTTGGCCAATTCTTGGTTTTGAGCATGTGAATTCTAAATATTGAATCATATATGTATGATAGGTGTGAACTAGGTGTGTATATACAAGTATTGGGATTGAATTGTGGACATTTGAAGGCTTGGCGAAGGATTGGCGCCAAGATCTTGATGGTTTTGTGAGTTTGGGGCTATGTGTATGATTTAAGTGTTGCCTTGGACCAACGCGGAAATCGGCCAAGGTATGGTTTAGGTTTCGCGTATTTAATATATCATGTTCTGTGAAAACTTAGGCTAGATGACCCTAGGATAAGTTGAAATGTGTAATTATATTAATGTTTAGTAACTTTGATGGATTTATTAAATGATATTGAGAATGAGTAGTGATTGATGATTTTGTTGAAAGTGTGGTGTTGGTGTTTGATGATGAATTCAATTGATTTTGATTGAGATTGATTTAGTGTACTTGATATAAATTAGTAATTCATGATGTAAATGTTGAGCCATTCATGAGAGTGGTGTGGAGTATTTATTATTGGTAATTGTTGAATAAAAGGGTTAAGTGTATATGTTGGTATGTGTGACAAGGGAATTATGTATATGCATGAGTATATTTGCCATTGATTTGGATTGAGGAAATGTAAAGATGTATGTGTATATGTAGGAAGTTATTGAATGATTAAGAATATTGGGTGCGGTGTGTTGTACAATGAACGGAAGGTGTGGAATTGAGTATTGGTAATGCTTTAATTGTGAAATGTTCAGGTATGGAATGAGATTTTCGTAAAAATAGGGGTTTGGTAATTTTTGGAAAAATTGATTTTTAATGAACTTTGGTGGTTCATAACTCGAATCTCTAAATTTGGATGAAGATGAGATTTGTTTCAAATAAAAGAGGGTTTCATAAGCTTGAGAACAGTATAAATGTTGTGAAAAACTGAATTCTGTAGAGGAAGTTATGGACGCCAAAAATCTTGTGCAAAAAAAACTGAAATTTTTAAAGTACAGCAGAATCAGGATTTCTAGTGTGTGCCTAGGCACACTGGTGTGCGCACACACCCAGCGGTAACAAAAACTTCACTTGTGTGTATGCACGCCTTTGTGCGCACGCACACCTTGTGTTTTATAGAAAACGAGCATACGCACGCCATGGTGCGCACGCACGCCATGGTGTGCACGCACACAGAAGGACATGTATACTGCTGGTAGCGCTCGCACAGGTGAGGCACACGCACACTAAGAAGTTCCTGGCCGATGTGCGCACGCACACTTATGTGCGTCCGCACATACTCTATTTTTCCAACACTTGTATTTTTATGATTCAAACATGGTTTCGAACCTCTAAACCTCTATTTTTATCCTTTTAATCCTAGATCTTACTAGTAAGCTTAGTAATTAGTTGAAGTTAGGAATTTGAGGTAACTTGGGAATGAAGAAATGGGTAAACATGATGAATTATGAGAGAATGATGTGAAGGGTAAATGAACATATGTTGCTATGGCTAAGATGAATGATTATATGATGAATGTGAATGATTTTGAATATTATGCGGCTTATGAATTTAATGATATCTGAGATACGAGTTTCCTTGGGTAAAAGAACCGTGGCTTGCCACTACGTGTTCCAAGTTGAAACTCGATACTCTGTTGACCTTACGTCGTAAGGGTGACTGGGCACGTATAAATTATCGGGAATGGATGTATCCCATTGAGTAAGATATATATGAATGAACGATTGTATAAATGATGAATGAATGAGAAATCTATGCATAGACTCGTGGGGATGCGCGACAAGGGACAGTCTAAGGTTTTCGGACATGTCGGGTTGGCTGGATAACCGACAGATGAGCCTCATCAACCTTAGGACAGGCATACATCATGTGCATTCTGTTTGTTTTGTCTGTTATGCATTACTTGGGATTGCTAAACTGAATATATAATATGCTAATTGTTATATTTTCTACATGCACTACCTGTTTTCTATTTGTGCTTGAAATTGTTTGGTTGTTTGTCTCTACTAAATCATTGGTGATGGTGGAGCGGAGGAAAGGTGGATCGGTTCGGTGTTATAGTTAAGTTTAAGTGGATAAGATTAGAATTCCGTAGAATACCTACCCTTTTTATGGATTCCGTCTAGAATTAAGCTTTGTGACTGGGTGTTGGCATTCTAGGACTGCCTCTGGTATTCCCATGACCTTATATATTATATGTGTGACACCTTTACCATACTGAGAACCTCCGATTCTCACCCCATACTGTGTTGTTATTTTCAGATGCAGGTCGAGAGGCTCCTCGCTAGGCGTTTGGATTCTTGGAGCGGAGTAGTCCTTGTTCTTTTGATTATCAGTTTATATATATGTACTTAGCTACTTAGATTTCTCTCCAAGAAACATGATTATTTTGTCCCTTATAGAGGTTAAAGGAGAGTTAAGATTTTACTTCTGTATTTTGGGTATTTCGGGATACTTGTATATGTATGTAAATATTCTCCGGCCAGCCTTGGCTTCGCAGGTTGAGTTAGGAGCTAGTTATGCTGTATTTTTGGCTATCTATCCACTCTTTTGCTTATTCTATCTATGATATTTAGGTTTCTTAACACGCAAGTAATTCCGTTTCCTGAGCGTTGCGCTTTTTATTTTACGATTTTGCTTTACCTGTTTTTCAAGGCTCCTAGTATATTATATTTTTCCACTATTATACGTATGTATTTTCTGATTAGAGGTCCGTAACAGAACACTACCTCTATTCTACGACTTAAGCGTAAAGCTCTGTGTAGTAGGGTGTTATATTATAGTATCAGAGCAATTCGTTTCTATAGAGCCTGAGGACGAACTGACTATGCTTCTGTAAATTCTCTGTGTATGTGTCTATGTGCTATTAGGATATCTAACTGATATATGTGGCATAAACGTTCATGGGCATGCATTTGGGACTTAAAGCACTAGACTTGCGATATTGAGACTGATCAACTTGATATCACTTGTTTGGTGTGTATAGGGACCAGATGTCGACTCGCAGACGCGGACGCGGGCGAGGTAGAGGCAGAATAGGAAATGTAATGCCTGAAGTGACAAGGAATAATCCTAACCCTGTAGACTTTATGGCTGCCCTAGAGAACATGGCTGCAGCTATACAGGCGATAGCTAAAGCCCAGGGAAACCAAATAAACAATGGAAATAATGGCAACAACGGCGATGGGGGTCCTATGACGCTTTCCTCCTTTCTGAAGGTTCATCCTCCGACCTTCAGGGGAACCTCAAACCCTACCGATGCCGACAATTGGATTCAAGCTATAGAGCGAGCATTACAGGCTTAACAGATTCCTGAAGAGCAGTGGGTTGAGTTTTGAACTTATCAACTACAAGGCGAGGCTCAGCATTGGTGGCAGGGCATGAGGCATATTATGCAGCCTGATGGAGTTGTAATTTCTTGGATTGTTCCGAATAGAGTTCTATAAGAAGTACTTTCCCAGTTCAGTCAGAAATGCTAAGGAACTTGAACTGCTTCAGCTTAAACAAGGCCAGATGACTGTTACTGAGTACAATGGCAGGTTTGAGGAATTGTGTCATTTTTCACAAATTTGTCAAGGAGCTCCTGAGGATTTTGCTAAGTGGAAATGTATCAAGTATGAGGGAGGTCTTCGGAGTGACATTCTGAGTTTTGTTGCACCTATGGAGATCAGGGTATTCTCTGAACTCGTGAACAAGAGTAGGGTAGCTGAGGAGTGTGTGAGAAAGGCTGCAGCAGAGAAGGGAAGTATGAGAATGCCTTTCCAGAAGACCTCAGGGAGGAATTTTGCACCAAGGGGTAGACAATTCAAGCGTGGCGGCCTTGTCCCTTAGAATAATTCGTGGCAGGGTAACTTCAGGAGGCCGAATGCTAATACTAGTAAGGGAAGAAGGTGTGGAAAGCAGCCACAGCAGGATTTGAGCTGTCACAGATGTGGGAAGTATCATCCATGAGTTTCATGCAGGTTTGGGACTGGAGTATGTTATTTCTGTGGACAGCCCAGACACTTGGCCAATAACTGCCCAGAGAAGAAGAAGTATGAGATTGGCAGAGTGCAGTAGCCAGGGAGAGTATATACTACTTCTGCGGTAGGTGCTGAGGGGTCAGAGACACTTATTAGAGGTAACTGTGAGATAGCCGGTAAAACTTTAAATGCCTTATTTGATTCTGGAGCAACACATTCATTTATTGCATTTGAAAAGACTGATGAGTTAGGATTGAAAATAGTGATCCTGGGGTATGATTTAAAGGTGTATAATGCTACCCATGAGGCTATGGTGACTAGGTTAGGATGTCCACAAGTTCCATTTCGAATACAACAGCGTGAATTTGTGCATGATCTAATTTGTCTTCCGATGACTAGTCTTGATCTCATTCTGGGGTTGGACTGGTTATCCAAGAACCATGTTCTGCTCAAATGTTCAGAAAAATCAGTGTGCTTTATGCCGGAAGACACAGAAGGGCCAGTTGTGGCGAATAGTTATTACTTGAATTCTATAATGGTGAATTGTTCTGGGGCTGAATGTCAGGATATTATGTTGTTAACTGCGGGTGTTTCGGGTGATGATCAAAGCTTGGAGCAAATTCCAGTTGTGTGTGAGTTTCCAGAGGCGTTTCTGGACGATATTGATGAATTTCTACCTAACCGAGAGGTTGAATTCGCTATTGAGTTGGTGCCTGGGGCCGGTCCAATCTCGAGTGCTCCTTATAGGATGTCATCTCTAGAAATGGCCGAGATGAAGTCTCAGCTAGAAGATCTGTTGTGGAAAAACTTTATCCGGCTGAGTGTTTCTCCGTGGGGAGTGCCATTGTTACTGGTAAAGAAGAAAGACAGGAGTATACACTTATGTGTTGATTATCGGCAGTTGAATAAGATTGATGTGAAGAATAAATACCCGTTGCCAAGAATTGATGACCTGATGGACCAGTTACAGGGAGCTGGTGTATTTTCTAAGATTGATCTATGGTCCGGATACCACCAGATAAGGGTCAGAGATGAGGATATTGATAAACCCATATTTCATGAGTGCTTTTGTGCTTAATTAGAGTGATTTATTCAACTCTTCACCTACTTATTCACATTAATTGCATGGTTTTACTTTCCCTTCCTTATTATGTCATATTGTGAAAAACATGTTTCCTAAGCTTTAAAAAAATTAATTATTTTAATTACCTTTATTTCCATTCGATGCCGTGATTAGTGTGTTGAGTAGCTTCAGGTTTCCTAAGGCTGAATGACTTAAAGGATGAAAAAAGGAAACATACAAAAATGGAAGGAGAAGGCAAAACGGAGCTTTAAGGAAACTGGTATCCACGCGATCGCATGGACGACGCGATCGCGTGCCAGAAGCAAAGAAGCAGCGACGCGGCCGCATGACTGACGCGACTGCACGCCTTGAGTAGAACACCCACGACGTGGACGCGTGACTGACTCGATCGCGTGGAAAGGAAAAGCTCCAGATGACGCGACCACGTGACCCACGCGGATGCGTGACAGAGGCCACGTATCAGAATTTACAGAATATGCCCCCAGCAATTTCTGAAGCCCTTTTTGGCCCAGATCCAAGTACAGAAAGCATAGATTAGAGGTTATAAAGTGGAGGAATGCATCCATTCAGAGGGAGCTCGCCAATTTCTAGTTTCATGATTTAGATTTAGTTTAGAGAGAGATTCTCTCTCTCTCTTAGGATTTATGACTTCTTCTTGTTTTGGGAGTAACTCTGGATCCAGGTTTTAATGTTCTTTTATTTCAATTTTACTTTTATTTATTTGATTCCAATATTTGAATTGATTATTATAATTTAAATTATGAATTATTCCATGTTACAGATTTCTATTTGAATTAATGATATTTAAGGTATTTTTCAGTTTATGATTGTTCTCTTTGATTTAAGTTGCCATTGCTTCCCATCTAAGGACACTTTTATTATTCCAGCAATTTACTTTTTCCCCTTTTGGTCTTGGTTAAGAAATTAGTGACTCAACATTATCGAACTCAGCATAATTGAAAATCGTTATCTTGCTAATTGATCTGAACTTCAATAATCCCAACTTTTTCCTAGGAAATAAATAGGATTCGAAGGTCAAACTAATTAGTCCCTTGACTTACCTTTGCTTCATAGGTTAACTAAGTGGAATTAAGATACAACTTTCATTATTGTTGAGAGGGATAACTAAATTGGACTTCTAATTTCTCTTATCTTGCCAAAAGTTGTTTTACAGTTATTATTTATTTTTAATTGCCATTTAATTCACTCGTCATTTAAATTACTTGCTTCTCACCTTCTAAACCCCGATTACAACCTTTATAACCAATAATAAGAACATACTTCCTCGCAATTCCTTGAGAAGACGACCCGAGGTTTGAATACTCGGTTAACAATTTTTAAGGGGTTTATTACTTGTGACACCCAAAACATTTGTACGAAAGGGATTTTTGTCGGTTTAGAGACTATATCTACAACGTGACTATTTTTATGACATTCTTTACTGGCAGAAATCACGATCGTCAAAATGGCGCCGTTGCCGGGGAACTGCTAACGTGTGCCTTATTATTGGTTATTGTAAATATTTTTCTTTTGCATGTTTATTTATTTTTGTTTTTCCTTTTTATCTTTATTTGCTACTATGAACTCTCACCCCTCTCGCTTTGAGTTTGGTTCTAATATTGTTAAAGGAAATAGAAGTTACAGCAGTAATGTGCATCAAGGTCAGACCAATCAAGGATGGATGGAACCAAGAGGATCTAATCAACCCTTTTGGCAGCAACACCCTCCGAGATATCCTGGACAAAGACCATTCTACCGTGCATACCCAGCTGAAAGACATGGTGGACAACCTTGTAACTACCAACAAGCCCCACCCCGTGCATATGAACCATCCTTTCAACATAACCTCGAACCACCACACTCACAACCTTCTCTTCACCATTCGCCATCATATGATCCTTCCTTACCCCAATACCAATCCAATCGTTTCCAATCATCACCACTTTCTTTTGTATCATGTCCAAGTCCGGCAAACCGCGAAGTAGAGGATCGCCTAAAAGAAACAGTAATTAAATTTCAAACAACCATTCAACAACTGGAGCAAGCAATAATTCAATGGGCCACTAGGTGCTCAAATATACAAGGATCAACCACAGCTCCATGTGGACAGCCCGATGAAGAGCGTAGCATGAAAGAAATACTAGAGACTCCAGTGGACAAGACAGAGAATGAATTCGTACTAGAACAAGTGGAAGAAGCTGTCATTGTTCAAGAAGAAGAGTTGGTTGAAGATCTAGGAGATGCTGAACTTCCTTGGGAATCCAGAATTGAGGAAAACTCCGTCCAAGATGCTACAGTTGATGCTAAGGAGGATACCGTACAATCTCCAAGGCAAGTCGTTTATGAAGAATCAGACGGAATAATCCAAGAAGCAAATTTCCTTGATGATGATAGTCACAAGTCTAGTTCTCCTAGTGATGAACTTGCGTCTGCAAGTGAATTCTCTGAGATCGAAGAATTTTCTCCAAGTGAATATAAAGATGATGCGGAGGTAGATTTCTCTCAACCTGCAATCTATGACTCGAGTGATGAGGAAGACATAGAAGACTTTGACCAGGATACAGATACAATTGAAGATTTTTGCAAGGAAGTGGAAGAATTCACAGAAGAGCACAAGGAAACGGAACTTGCAGAACCACCAAAAACACCTATCCCAAGGCCATTACCACCTAATACAAGCTTCAAGTGGGTACAATCCTTAACTTATAATTTCACTTATTCACTTGAATATGGTTTGCTCTTTATTGTTTTCAATTTACCCTTTTTTTTATTTTAACATTAACCTGGAATCATGCATAGCATTCATGTTAATCACTGCATCCTGCATTTTTCAGTTAAAAAAAAAAAGGGGTTGCACGACGCGACCGCATGCCCCATGCGATCGCGTCATATCGCGAAAAACACCACCCATGCGACTGCGTGACCCACGCGGCCGCGTGACCCACGCGGCCGCGTGATATATATATCGGCGTAAGGATCCACGAACAGAAAGTTGGGCTGGAATCGTGCAGCTCTTGTGCGTTTCGCACAAATTGGCCTACGCGATCGCATGCCCCATGCGATCGCGTCACTTACCCAATACCAATCCCACGCAACCGCGTGAGCGACGCGATCGCGTCGCATGGATTGCATATCACCCCAAAAGGAGACAGAGAGTTGCGCCGAAACGGCGCTGGAGTCGTGCGTTTAGCACGAATTCCAGTGACGCGATCGCGCAACCCACGCGATCGCGTCACCCCTCTTTTCCCCCCTCTCATGCGATCGCGCGCCCCACGCGATCGCGTCTCCCCCATTTTCACCCCAACCACGCGACCGCGTGCCCCACGCAGCTCCCCTTCTCTCTTCTTCCTTCTTCCTCTCTCCTCCCCTTTCCACCACAGCCACCTCCGCGAGCACCGCCCAGCCACCGCCGGCCATCCAGCCGCGCCCCCCTCTCCGCCACCCACCCCCTTCAGCCAGCAACAACCACCGCCGTCGTAGCCACCTTCTTCCCTATTCCACCCCTTCCGCTTACCAGGTTCCGCAACACGCAACCCTTTCTATTCGTTTGTCACTTTTCTGTATTTTTTTTTCGTTTATGTTCATGATTAGGATAGCTAGACTTGCATGTTGTAGTGGATTTTTAGGTTGTTAGGTAGCTTAGGCTGTGGTTAGTGGATCTAGGTCTTTTTCCTTGCACTGTTCTTACTTCTGTTTTATCCTATGTGCAAATCTGTTGCTGCTATAATCATGATTCATATGCTGCTTTCTTGTATGTTGCTGCTGTTTACATTGAGTTTTTATGTTTATTTTATATCTCTGTACATGCAGCTTGCTTTCTTTTAATTCATATGACCTGATATGATTGCTGTTTATTTTCCGGGACAATCCAATTTTAGCCGGAATGTTGCCCAAATTTTTTGAAAATTGTTTTCATTCTTGTTTTGGTTTGGCAACTCTGTTTTACTCTGCTTACCCCAAACCATTTCATGAATGCTAGGGCCACTTTCTTATCCTCTTTGATTTCCTGGTTCATAACCTGCATTTGTGATTCACTGATTCCAATTTCTGATTTCTTTATTTCTATTCGAATCAGCATCACCCTGTTTTCTTTATTCGATTATGAGTACTTCTATTCTTACCTGTGAATCCTTGTTATATGGAATTTTTTCTATGCCACTTAATTTCCTAACTCACTAATTTTAATTTACTAATTTATTTTTACCATACTAACCCTTTTGATCTCTTTTCTGATCACTTTCACTTCCTCTAACTTTCTCACTATGGCATATTGATTTTTTTTCTTTCCATTTAACATTAATTCAATCACATTTCAATTACTCATTTTCCTTATTCTATTTCTCCCTTACCGCTTTGAGTTTCCTTTGTTTAAATTGCCTATTTGCTTTCCTATTTTATCCATTTCCTGGTTTTCTATTTTTCAGGATATCTGCCTCACAAAGGAAAGGCAAAGGCAAGGCTACTGGCAAGCGCAAGCGAGGAGATTCCTCCCAGTCCATCATTGCTCTAATGCACGATTCCTCATGGCGGGAGAAGAACTTCACAGGAATCCTATTGCAACTACTACCTTACTACCCTAGATGCAGTGAACCTGAGGGAAAAGCAAATTCTGGTCACTGAGGAGGCCATAGAGACCGTTCTCCAGCTCCCAGCCAAGTCCGATCAGCCAGATGGTTATGCACAGGCTGAGGAGGACATGGGCCAGATGCGGTTTGATTGGGATGCTGTGAAGGCACGGATAGCTCTCGACCCTGCTGTTCCTTGGGAGATGGGTCAGGACACCACTATGCCTAGAGGGATCAAGAGAGTGTACTTGAATGATGAGGCTCGGCTATGGCATCAGATCTTGAGCAATTATGTGATGCCGAGTACTCATGAGACTGAGATCCCGGCTGCCATGATCACCCTCCTCTGGTGTGTGCTGGAGGGTAAGGACCTGTACTTGCCTCATTTTATCCGGCATTATATGGCCAGGGTCCACGTCCGAGGCTGATAAACCCATATTTCATGAGTTCTTTTGTGCTTAATTAGAGTGATTTATTCAACTCTTCACATACTTATTCACATTAATTGCATAGTTTTACTTTCCCTTCCTTATTATGTCATATAATGAAAAACATGTTTTCTAAGCTTTAAAAATTAATTATTTTAATTACCTTTACTTCCATTCGATGCCGTGATTAGTGTGTTGAGTAGTTTCAGATTTTCTAAGGCTGAACGACTTAAAGGATGAAAAAGGAAACATGCTAGAATGGAAGGAGGAAGCAAAACGGAGCTTTAAAGAAATTGGTGTTCATGCGATCACATGGATGACGCGATCGCGTGCCAAGCACGAATCAGCAGCGACGCGGCCGTATGACTGACGCGACCGCGCGCCTTGAGTAGAGCGCACATGACGCGGTTGCATGATTGACGCGACCGCGTGGAAAGGAAAAGCTCCAAATGACGCGTCCGCGTGACCCACGCGGACGCGTGACAGAGGCCACACATCAGAAATTACAGAATACGCCCCCAGCGAATTCTGAAGCCCTTTTTAGCCAGATCCAAGTACAGACAGCATAGACCAGAGGTTATAAAGTGTGGGAATGCTTCCATTCAAAGAGAGCTCGCATATTTTCACTTTTCAATGATTTAGATTTAGTAGAGAGGGAGATCTTCTCTCTCTCTTTTAGGATTTAGGATTTCTTCTTGTTTTAAGAGTAACTCTGGATCCAGGTTTAATGTTCTTTTAGTTTTTACTTCTATTTATTTATTCCAACATTTGAATTGATTATTATAATTTGATCTAAGAATTCTTCCGTGTTACAGACAGTTATTTGAATTAATGATATTTGAGGTATTTTCAGTTTATGATTGTTCTCTTTGACTTAAGTTATCATTGCTTTCCATCTAAGGATATTTTTATTATTATTCCAGCAATTTTACTTCTTCTTTTCTTTTAGTTCTGGTTAAGAATTTAGTAACTCAACAGTTATTAAACTCAACATAATTGATAATCGTTATCTTGCTAATTGAGCTGAACTTAAATAATCCCAACCTTCTTTTAGGAAATAATTAGGATTCAAAGGTCAACTTAATTAGTCCCTTGATTTTCCTTTGCTCTGGTAAAGGTTGATCAAGTGGAGTTTAGATTCAACTTTCATTATTGTTGAGAGAGATAACTATGTTGGACCTCTAATTTCTCTACCTTGCTAAAAGTTGCTTTACAGTTATTATTTATCTTTAATTGCCGTTTAATTCACTCGTCATTTAAATTGCTTGCTTCTCACCTTCTAAACCCTGATTACAACCCTTATAACCAATAATAAGAACATACTTCCTCACAGTTCCTTGAGAAGACGACCCGAGGTTCGAATACTCGGTTAACAATTTTTAAAGGGGTTTGTTACTTGTGACACCCAACACGTTTGTACGAAGAGATTTTTGCCGGTTTAGAAACTATATCTACAACGCAACCGTTTCTATGAATTTCTTTACTGGTAGAAAACCCGAGTCAAAATGGCGCCGTTTCCGGGGAATTGCTAACGTGTTCCTTATTATTGGTTATTGTAAATATTTTTCTTTTGCTTGTTTAATTATTGTTGTTTTCCCTTTTTATCTTTATTTGCTACTATGAACTCTCACCCCTCTCGCTTTGAGTTTGGTTCTTTTCCTTACCCCAATACCAATCCAATCATTCCCAATCATCACCACTTTCCTTTGTATCATGTCCAAGTCTGGCAAACCGCGAAGCAAAGGACCGCCTGAAAGAAACAATGATTAAATTTCAAACAACCATTCAACAACTGGAGCAAGCGCTAATTCAATAGGTCACTAGGCGCTCAAATATACAAGGATCAACCACAGCTCCATGTGGACAGCCTGATGAAGAGCGTAGTATGAAGGAAATACTAGAGACTCCAGTGGACAAGACAGAGAATGAATTCGTACTAGAACAAATGGAAGAAGCTGTCATTGTTCAAGAAGAAGAGTTGGTTGAAGATCTAGGCGATGCTGAACTTCCTTGGGAAGCCAGAATTGAGAAAAACTCCGTCCAAGATGCCACAGTTTATGCTAAGGAGGATACCGTACAATCTCCAAGGCAAGTCGGTTACGAAGAATCAGACGGAATAATCCAAGAAGCAAATTCCCTTGATGATGATAGTCACAAGTCTAGTGCTCCTAGTGATGAACTTGCATCCGCAAGTGAATTCTCTAAGATCGAAGAATCTTCCCCAAGTGAATATGAAGATGATGCGGAGGTAGATTTCTCTCAACTTCCAATCTATGACTCGAGCGATGAGGAAGACATAGAAGACATTGACCAGGATACAGATACAATTGAAGATCTTTTCAAGGAAGTGGAAGAATTCACAGAAGAGCACAAGAAAACGGAACTTGCAGAACCACTAAAAACACCTATCCCAAGGCCGTTACCACCCAATACAAGCTTCAAAGATCTCTGCGGCTTTAAGAGTAAGAGGGAAATGGCTCGTATTCAGAGCTGGTGCACCCGGTTCAATAAAGTTCAATGCTTCACCTCGAAGTACACGGATTGGTATCGTGCTCAATTGCATGGATCACGGAGGACGTTTGGTCACCACGATGAGATTCTACTTTTTAACCCGCTCGAATGGAAACTTACAAATCAAAACGGAGGTGGATCAAAAAACACAGCTTGGGATCATGGATTATGTTCTGACATTCGTCATCCCGGGAGGCTGGATATCTGTTTAAAGCTGCGCAGGAGCTTTACATGGCTAGTTTGGGACCCCGGAGGATATTGGCATTTCAAGCACTGGTGGAGATTTTTGGACGAATTTAAACACAAGCCACCATAACAGGATACTCTTCCAATGTCCAACTTAAGGACTTTAACTAAAAGTGCTAGGTGGGAGACAACCCACCATGGTATGGTCGCTTCTTTTTCAATTTATTTCTTGTTAATTGCTTTCATTTTCCCTTTTTCTTTTTAATTTATTAAACCTAGAATCATGCATAAGCATCCATGATAGTCATTGCATTCTGCACTTTTCATGCATAAAAAAAGAGTGGTTGCATGGCGCGACCGCATGCCCCATGCAATCGCGTCATATCGCGAAAGACACCACCCATGCGACCGCGTGACCCACGCGGCCGCGTGATATATATATCGGCGTAAGGATCCAACGAACAGAAAGTTGGGCTGGAATCGTGCGGCCCTTGTGCGTTTCGCACAAATTGGCCCACGCGATCGCATGCCCCATGCGATCGCGTCACATGTACAATATCAATCCCACGCGACCGCGTGAGCGACGCGATCGCATCGCATGGATTGCACATCACCCCAAAAGAAGACAGAGAGTTGCGCTGAAACGGCGCTGGAGTCGTGCGTTTAGCACGAATTCCAGCGACGCGATCGCGCGACCCATGCGATCGCGTCAACCTTCTTTCTCCCCTCTTATGTGATCGCGCACTCCACGCGATCGCGTCACTCCCATTCTCATCCCAGCCACACGATCGCGTGCCCCACGCGGCCGCGTGGATTCGAAAATATAACCCCCCAGCCCGTGAACCCTATCAGTCGTGCAGCCCTCTGGTGCACGAAATTGTGATGTCCAGGCTCAAACTATTCCTGGCACGTGAGCAACTTGGTACGCGTAATCGTGATTACACATTCATAATTTGTCACAACTTCGATACAACTGACCAGCAAGTGCACTGAAAGAGAGTGGTGAGAAGAAGTGAGTGGAGGTAGGTGGGGATCTTGTGGGGTCCACAGATCCTGAGGTGTTCAAGGATTTACATCCTTGCACCCATTAGGTGTGTAAAAATGCCTTTGTACCCAACTCTGGGCATTCATCGCCAGGCTGGTGGCCATTTTGGGCGTTCAACGCCCATTTGTGTGCTATTTCTGGCGTTGAACGCCAGAACCATGCCTGTTCTGGCGTTCAGCGCCCCCGGCTTTTGCAAACTCCAGAAATCTATACCTGGAACGTACCTTGAAGATTCCAGAAGCCCTCCAGCAGTATACTACTGAGCAAATCAAGCAAAGGGGCTGGTTCTTTTTGGAGAGACCACTGACAGAGGTCAATGCATCTTGGATCAAGGAATTCTATTGCAACTACTACCTTACTACCCTTGATGCAATGAACCTGAGGGGAAAGCAAATTCTGGTCACAGAGGAAGCCATAGAGACTATTCTCCAGCTCCCAGCCAAGTCCGATCAGCCAGATGGTTTTGCACAGGCTGAGGAGGACATGGGCCAGATGCAGTTTGAC
>NC_029792.2:105857038-105857201 GCF_000816755.2 Arachis ipaensis | reverse complement strand
AGAAATGTGAATTTAACATAAAAACTAATGAAAACATCCCTAAAAATAACTAGATCCTACTAAAAACATACTAAAAACAATCTCAAAAAGCGTATAAATTATCCGCTCATCACAACACCAAACTTAATTTGTTGCTTGTCCCCAAGCAACTGAAAATCAAATA
>NC_029792.2:105845569-105847071 GCF_000816755.2 Arachis ipaensis | reverse complement strand
AAAACATGAAAACATCAAGATCAAACAAGAAGACTTACCAAGAACAACTTGAAGATCATGAAGAGCACTATGAATGCATGATATTTTCGAAAAATGCAAGATGCATATGCAAGTGACACCAAATTTATGATATGACTCAAGACTCAAACAAGAAACACAAAAAATTGTTTTTGATTTTTATGATTTTCTAATTTTTTTTTGGATTTTTTTCGAAAAATTAATTGAAAAAGAAAAAATAAGGATTCCAAAATTTTTAACATGAATTCCAGGAATCTTGCATTCTTAGTCTAAAGCTTCAGTCCAGGAATTAGACATGGCTCACTAGCCAGCCAAGCTTTCAATGAAAGCTCCAGTCCAAAACACTAGACATGGCCAATGGCCAGCCAAGCTTCAGCATTTAACATTAGAGTATATTGCTCTTGATAACAAATTGCTGCCTCAGCCCAAACGAATTTAGACATGGCTTTACAGCCAGCCAGGCTTCAACATGCTTCATGAAACACTAGAATTCATTCTTAAAAATTTTGAATAAAATTTTTGAAAACATTTTTATATTATTTTCGAAAACAGATGAGAAAATTTTAGAAATATTTTTTGAAATTTTTTTTTGAAAATAAAATAAAAAGAAAATTACCTAATCTGAGCAACAAGATGAACCGTCAGTTGTCCAAACTCAAACAATCCCCGGCAACGGCGCCAAAAACTTGGTGCACGAAATTGTGATGTACAGGCTCAAACTATTCCTGGCACGTGAGCAACTTGGTACGCGTAATCGTGATTACACATTCATAATTTGTCACAACTTCGATACAACTGACCAGCAAGTGCACTGGGTCGTCCAAGTAATACCTTACGTGAGTAAGGGTCGAATTCCACGGAGATTGTTGGTATGAAGCAAACTATGGTCACCTTGCAAATCTCAGTCAGGCAGATATAAATTGATAATGATGTTTTCGAATAATAAATAATAGAATAGGGATAGAGGTACTTATGTAAATCATTGGTAGGAAATTCAGATAAGCGAATGCTTGCTTTGGGCTACAGACCACCACCTGTCACTGTTACTGATGAGACAGCCCCTCCGTCTGTTGGACCCTCTTCATCCACAGCTGCCCCAGCTGCCCCTGCTGCCACCACTGCACCTCCACCCGCCTCTGAGCCAGTCTATCGCCTCGTGCACCGTCTATTCCACCAGCTTGATCAGATGGAGTGCCGTAACAGGCGCTGGTATGAGAGATTAGAGCGCTGCAGCAGGCGACGCTATTCCCATCTGAAGCTAATGATCAGACAGGGCGTCGACATCCCCTCAGAGCCCGACACCCCTTCAGAGCCATCAGAGGATGAGCACGAGGAGGAAGATGAGCACAAGGAGGAGCCTCATTCCCAGGCGGAGACTCATCAGCAGGCAGCCACAGAGCAGGCTGCCCCGCATCAGGAGGTTATGCCCCAGATAGAGGCTGCAGATCCGGAGATCCCGCTCCAGTCCATCCCACCTCCACAGT
>NC_029792.2:105817722-105844461 GCF_000816755.2 Arachis ipaensis | reverse complement strand
GGATATTGAGTTCGAGTTCAGTGAGGATTGCAAACAAGCGTTTGATAAGCTGAAGACTGCTCTGACTCAAGCTCCAATTGTGAGAGGACCAGACTGGAGCCAGCCATTTGAAATCATGTGCGATGCTTCCAACCATGCAGTAGGAGCAGCGCTGGCTCAGCGTGAAGGTAAGGATCCTTTCGTTATTGCTTATGCGTCTAAGACTTTAGACACTGCCCAGTCCAATTATACTACTACTGAGAAACAGCTTCTTGCTATTGTTTTTGCTCTGGATAAATTTCGAGCTTATTTACTTGGCATTAGAGTAGTAGTGTATTCGGACCATGCAGCCTTAAAGTATCTATTAGCTAAAAAGGAGTCCAAACCAAGACTCATACGTTGGATACTGCTGTTACAAGAATTTGATTTAGAAATAAAGGATAGGAGTGGTAATCAGAATTTAGTGGCAGACCACTTGAGCATATTAAGGATGATTCTACTCCTATAGATGATAATTTTCCTTTTGATAACCTGCAAGCAGTATTTGAGGTAGTCCCTTGGTATGTGATAAACCCATATTTCATGAGTTCTTTTGTGCTTAATTAGAGTGATTTATTCAACTCTTCACCTACTTATTCACATTAATTGCATAGTTTTACTTTCCCTTCCTTATTATGTCATATAATGAAAAACATGTTTCCTAAGCTTTAAAAATTAATTATTTTAATTACCTTTACTTCCATTCGATGCCGTGATTAGTGTGTTGAGTAGTTTCAGATTTTCTAAGGCTGAATAACTTAAAGGATGAAAAAGGAAACATGCTAGAATGGAAGGAGGAAGCAAAACGGAGCTTTAAAGAAACTGGTATCCACGCGATCGCATGGACGACGCGATCGTGTGCCAGAAGCAAAGAAGCAGCGACGCGGCCGCATGACTGACGCGACCGCGCGCCTTGAGTAGAGCGCACATGACGCGGTCGCATGACTGACGCGACCGCATGGAAAGGAAAAGCTCCAAATGACGCGACCGCGTGACCCACGCGGACGCGTGACAAAGGCCCGCATCAGAAATTACAGAATACGCCCCCAGCGAATTCTGAAGCCCTTTTTGGCCCAGATCCAAGTACAGACAGCATAGACCAGAGGTTATAAAGTGTGGGAAAGCTTCCATTCAAAGAGAGCTCGCATATTTTCACCTTTCAATGATATAGATTTAGTTGAGAGGGAGATCTTCTCTCTCTCTTTTAGGATTTAGGATTTCTTCTTGTTTTAAGAGTAACTCTGGATCCAGGTTTAATGTTCTTTTAGTTTTTACTTCTATTTATTTATTCCAACATTTGAATTGATTATTATAATTTGATCTAAGAATTCTTCCGTGTTACAGACAGTTATTTGAATTAATGATATTTGAGGTATTTTCAGTTTATGATTGTTCTCTTTGACTTAAGTTATCATTGCTTTCCATCTAAGGATATTTTTATTATTATTCCAGCAATTTTACTTCTTCTTTCCTTTTAGTTCTGGTTAAGAATTTAGTAACTCAACAGTTATTAAACTCAACATAATTGATAATCGTTATCTTACTAATTGAGCTGAACTTAAATAATCCCAACCTTCTCTTAGGAAATAATTAGGATTCAAAGGTCAACTTAATTAGTCCCTTGATTTTCCTTTGCTCTGGTAAAGGTTGACCAAGTGGAGTTTAGATTCAACTTTCATTATTGTTGAGAGAGATAACTATGTTGGACCTCTAATTTCTCTACCTTGCTAAAAGTTGCTTTACAGTTATTATTTATCTTTAATTGCCATTTAATTCACTCGTCATTTAAATTGCTTGCTTCTCACCTTCTAAACCCCGATTACAACCTTTATAACCAATAATAAGAACATACTTCCTCGCAGTTCCTTGAGAAGACGACCCGAGGTTCGAATACTCGGTTAAAAATTTTTAAAGGGGTTTGTTACTTGTGACACCCAACACGTTTGTACAAAGGGATTTTTGCCGGTTTAGAAACTATATCTACAACGCAACCGTTTCTATGAATTTCTTTACTGGTAGAAAACTCGACGTCAGAGGCACCCTCCCCTTTCCTTATCTGGTTACACGGCTAGGCCGTCAGGCTGATGTGCCTTGGGAGGATGCCGATGAGCGACCACCAGCAGTGGATTGCAGGAAGATCATCCCTCACAGCAGGAACTTCCTTGCTTTGGGCTACAGACCACCACCTGTCACTGCTACTGATGAGACAGCCCCTTCGTCTGCTGGACCCTCTTCATCCACAGGTGCCCCAGCTGCCCCTGCTGCCACCACTGCACCTCCACCCGCCTCTGAGCCGGTTTATCGCCTCGTGCACCATCTATTCCGCCAGCTTGATCAGATGGAGCGTCGTAACAGGCGCCGGTATGAGAGATTGGAGCGCCGCAGCAGGGGACACTATTCCCATCTGAAGCTGATGATCAGATAGGGCGCCGACATCCTCTCCGAGCCCGACACACCATCAGAGCCATCAGAGGAGGAGGAGGATGAGCCCGAGGAGGAGCCTCATTCCCAGGCGGAGACTCATCAGCAGGCAGGCACAGAGCACGCTACACCACAGCAGGAGGCCCCACATCAGCTTGAGGCTACAGATCCGGAGATCCCGATCCAGTCAGTCCCCCCTCTACAGCAGCCAGACTCTCAGCCCACCACCGCCACAGAGACCCCAGCTACCATCCCTACCAGTGATGACACTCCTTCACACCCGGCTTGATTGAGCATCGGGGACGATGCTTCATTTTAAGTGTGGGGAGGTCGCCATCTCTGGCGTTTATTTTGGTGAACTACTACATACTTTTTCTTTTATTTTGGATATTTTTCTGTATTTTTTTCTTTTTCTTTTATTATTATTTTCTGAGTACTTATACATTGCTACTTGTGTATTTTACTCTATTTTCTGCATTTTGCATTTTTTGTTCATATTTTAGTTATTTAGTTCATTTTAGTTATTTAGTTTAGTTTGCAATTCTAACTTATTAGTGGATCAATTAGTATAGTTTACCCTTTTTACACAAGACAGCTTAGTTATAGCTTAGTTTAAATTGACAAATATAAAAAAAGAGTAAACTAGGAACTTGAACATAACAGATTTAGATCCATAAAACCTTGTATATATAGCATTACATGATGTAGTTAAACTGACAATATTTCATCAAGGAGAAACATTAAAACTTCAAAGGCTACCCTAAATTACTTTTTAAGAGAATAATGAGAATTTTTAACTAAACCTGCATGACATACATAAGTGATAAATGATTTTTCAGCTAGAGAACACATAGCCTGTGAGTTTTGAGATTAACTGTATGGTTACATTCAAACCATAATTTTTATTTCTGTGTGTTCCAACCTTCTTTCTTATTCTGGTGTTCTTTACTTTGTTTTAGTCTATATGTCCGATTATAGAATATAGGTACATCTCAAAATAATGATTGAGGCCATCATTTAATTTTAGCTCACTTATCCCAAATTAGCCTACCTTTTACATCACCTTTGTTAGCCCCCTTTGAGCTTTTTTTTTTAAAAAAAAAACCCTTATTCTATTTTAGCCAATTTACTAGCCTTAAGCAGAAAAACAAAAGAAAATCCCAAGTGAATCCTTGGTTAGCTTAAGATAGAAAATTATAAATAGAGTAAAATGTGGGAAACTTATTGGGAACATAGTTGATAAAGACAAAAGGTAGAAAAATTAAAAAGAATAAAGCAACTCAAAATTTTGGGAAGCAGGCTCATGAAAATTCAAATTAATTAAAATTACCATGTGTATTCAAAATAAAAGAGTTAGTTTTCAAGCATGTAAATAAGGGGATACAAAAAGAACTCCCCAATGCAAAATAAAAAGCAATGCACATGGGATAAAAACAAGAATTGAAACATGAGCATGTGACATCAAAAGCGAGAAAATAGGGAGAATAGGTAAAGAAGCATTGTTTTACTAAGTATGTATGTTAGGTGAGATCTTAGTCTAATTAAGGATTCACTTATTAGCTCACTTAGCCTTATACATATATCCTTACCCTTTGCCTTGACCCCATTACAACCTTAATTAAAGACCTCATGAGTTTTGGTATGACTATGTTCTATAATTGTTGATTGGTTAGACAAAAAACAAAGTTATAGAAAGGAAGAATGAAAAGAAGAATAGAGTGATTAACCCAATAAATACTGAGTGATTAGAGAGGAAACACAAAATCCAGTGAGGGTTCAAAAGCTCATTAAACATTTATCTCTAATTGTCTTGCAAGTTTTTTTTCTCTCATCTCATTTGCAAAAAAAATGCTTTATTATTTGAGGGTTAGCCATATATGTATATATATCTCCTTGAGATTGTGAAATAATTTGAGGAATGACTTAAAGAATGGAAAAGGAAACATACAAAAATGGAAGGAGAAGGCAAAACGAAGCTTTAAGGAAACTGGTATCCACGCGATCGCATGGACGACGCGATCGTGTGCCAGAAGCAAAGAAGCAGCGACGCGGCCGCATGACTGACGCGACCGCGCGCCTTGAGTAGAACACCCATGACGCGGACGCGTGACTGACGCGACCGCGTGGAAAGGAAAAGCTCCAGATGACGCGACCGCGTGACCCACGCGGACGTGTGACAGAGGCCACGTATCAGAATTTATAGAATACGCCCCCAGCAATTTCTGAAGCCCTTTTTGGCCCAGATCCAAGTACAGAAAGCATAGATTAGAGGTTATAAAATGGAGGAATGCATCCATTCAGAGGGAGCTCGCCAATTTCTAGTTTTCATGATTTAGATTTAGTTTAGAGAGAGATTCTCTCTCTCTCTCTTAGGATTTAGGACTTCTTCTTGTTTTGAGAGTAACTCTGGATCCAGGTTTTAATGTTCTTTTATTTCAATTTTACTTTTATTTATTTGATTCCAATATTTGAATTGATTATTATAATTTAAATTATGAATTATTCCATGTTACAGATTTCTATTTGAATTAATGATATTTAAGGTATTTTTCAGTTTATGATTGTTCTCTTTGATTTAAGTTGCCATTGCTTCCCATCTAAGGACACTTTTATTATTCCAGCAATTTACTTTTTCCCCTTTTAGTCTTGGTTAAGAAATCAGTGACTCAACATTATCGAACTCATCATAATTGATAATCGTTATCTTGCTAATTGATCTGAACTTCAATAATCCCAATTTTTTCCTAGGAAATAAATAGGATTCGAAGGTCAAACAAATTAGTCCCTTGACTTACCTTTGCTTCATAGGTTAACTAAGTGAAATTAAGATACAACTTTCATTATTGTTGAGAGGGATAACTAAGTTGGACTTCTAATTTCCCTTATCTTGCCAAAAGTTGTTTTACAGTTATTATTTATTTTTAATTGCCATTTAATTCACTCGTCATTTAAATTACTTGCTTCTCACCTTCTAAACCCCGATTACAACCTTTATAACCAATAATAAGAACATACTTCCTCGCAGTTCCTTGAGAAGACGACCCGAGGTTTGAATACTCGGTTAACAATTTTTAAGGGGTTTATTACTTGTGACACCCAAAACGTTTGTACGAAAGGGATTTTTGTCGGTTTAGAGACTATATCTACAACGCGACTGTTTTTATGACATTCTTTACTGGCAGAAATCATGATCGTCAGATATTCCCAAAACTGCCTTTAGGACGTGCTATGGTCAATATGAATACACAGTGATGTCCTTCGGACTGACTAATGCTCCAGCGATATTCATGGATTACATGAATAGAATTTTCCATCCATATCTGGATAAGTTTGTTGTCGTGTTCATCGATGACATTCTTATTTACTCTAAGACAGAAGATGAGTATGCGGATCATTTACGGACTGTGCTACAAATCTTGAAGGATAGGAAGTTGTTTGCCAAGTTAGCTAAGTGTGAGTTTTGGAAAGCTGAAGTGAAATTTCTTGGCCACGTGGTGAGTAAGTAGGAAATAACAGTAGATCCTGCTAAGGTTGAAGCAGTGATAAATTGGGAGCGACCAACTTCAATGACGGAGATCAGGAGTTTCCTAGGTTTGGCGGGTTATTATCGGAGGTTCATTAAGGGGTTTTCACAGCTCGCTTTGCCTCTAACTAAGCTGACTAGGAAGGACGTACTTTTTATGTGGACTCTTGAGTACGAGGAGTGTTTCCTTGCATTGAAGCAGAGATTGACTACCGCACCCGTGTTGGTGCTACCTGAGCCGAGTGAACCATTCAAAGTATACTGCGATGCATCACTGAAGGGTTTAGGATGTGTGCTGATGCAGCACCATAAGGTCGTAGTATATGCCTCACGTCAGTTAAGGCCACATGAAAGGAATTACCCAACTCATGATTTGGAGCTTGCTGCTATTGTTTTTGCTTTGAAAATTTAGAGGCATTATCTCTACGGTGTTAGGTTTCAAGTTTTCTCAGATCATAAAAGTTTGAAGTACCTCTTTGAGCAGAAAGAGTTGAATATGCATCAGAGGAGATGGATGGAGCTTCTGAAGGACTATGACTTCGAGTTAAACTACCATCCTGGAAAGGCAAATGTTGTGGCAGATGCCTTGAGTCGGAAGTCTTTATGCGCTGCTTGGATGATGCTACAAGAGGAAGAGTTACTAAAATCATTCCAAGGGTTGAAACTGAGAATTAGAGAAGAGTTTGGAACTTTGTGCTTAAGTCAGCTATAGATTTCGAGTGATTTTAAAGCTGAACTTCTAAAGGCTCATCAGAATGACAAATATTTGTATAAGATTTTGTCGGTGATTGGGAAAGGCAAATGGTGGAGAGTGTCAGAAGATAAGGATGGTTTATGGAGGTTCAAGGACCAGATCATTGTGCCAGATGTAGGGAATTTGCGACAAAGCATATCGAAGAAAGCTCATAAGAGCGGATTCTCAATCCATCCAGAAAGCACCAAGATGTATCAAGATCTGAAGATGATGTTCTGGTGGCCAGGAATGAAGAATGATGTGGTGTCACACGTTTCCAAGTGCCTAACTTGCCAGAAAGTTAAAATTGAACACCAGAGACCATCAGGAACCCTTCAACCTTTGGAGATTCCACAGTGGAAATGGGAGAGCATTGCAATGGACTTCGTGTTGGGTTTACCTAGAACTCGAATGGGTTGTGATGCCATTTGGGTAGTTGTGGATCGACTGACTAAGTCGGCTCACTTTCTCCCCATTTGGATAAGTTGCACAATGGAGGAGTTAGCGCGGCTATACATTAAGGAAATTGTGAGGTTACATGGCGTACCTTCCACCATTGTATCTGACAGAGATCCTCGATTCACCTCACAGTTCTGGGGAGCCTTTCAATGAGCATTTGGCATTTAATTGAGCCTAAACACTGCATACCACCCTCAAACGGATGGCCAATCAGAAAGAACAATCCAGACTTTGGAGGATATCCTAAGAGCTTGTGTTTTGGACCAGCCGGCAAGCTGGGATCGATATATGCCCCTAGTGGAGTTTGCTTACAATAACAGCTACCATGCGAGCATTGGAATGGCTCCGTATGAAGCTTTGTATGGAGGAAAATGTCAATCTCTGCTATGTTGGTATGAAGCCGGGGAAAGGAGCTTGTTAGGACCTGAAATGATAGCTGAAACTACTGAGCAAATAAAGAAAATTCGTAGCCGAATGCTTATAGCTCAAAGCCATCAGAAGAGCTATGCTGACCAAAGGCGGAAGCCTTTGGAGTTTGAGGATGGGAAACACATCTTCCTGAAAGTTACTCCAACCAGCAGAATTGGAAGATCCATTAAGACTAAAAAGCTAAATCCCCGTTACATTGGACCGTTTGAGATCCTGAAGAGAATTGGACCAGTGGTGTATAGGATCGCTTTACCACCACATCTTTCGAACCTGCATGACATGTTTCACGTATCACAACTTCATAAATACACTTCTGATCCAATTCATGTCCTGGAACCAAAATCGGTTCAAGTGAGAGAAGATCTGACGCTTCCAGTAACTCCAGTCAGAATTGATGACACCAGCATCAAGCATTTACACGGAAAAGAAGTTTCTTTGGTAAAAGTAGCCTAGAGTCGGGATGGTATCGAAGAGAATACCTGGGAGCTTGAATCAGATATGCAGAAGGACTACCCACACCTCTTTTCAGGTAACTAACTCTGAATTTTGAGGACAAAATTCTTAATTAGATGGGTAGGATGTAAACCCTGCTAAATTAGTAAATAATTAGTCAATAAATCAAATTTTAATTAGGAAAATTAGAAATGTAAATATAATATTAAAATAGGATAGAGCTCTTTAAAACAAAAATTTTGACACTAATTTCAAATAATTTGGCCCAAAATTAGGCTGAACGGGCCGAACTGGTTGAACCGAGCCCAAACCGGGCCCGTGGACCCAACCGGACTGATAAACCATTATTTTATGGTTTAAATTGTGTTTAATTGTGTAGTTTTATCAATTCTTTACCCACTTATTCATATGATTAGCATGTATTTACAATTGCTTCCCAAAATCACTCCATGGTTGAAAACTTGCTTCCTAGAGACCTTTAATTATGTATTTTAATTCTCCTTTATCCCATTCGATGTCGTGATCCGTGTGTTAAGTGTTTCAGGCTTCATAGGGCATGAATGGCTTAGAAATTGGAGAGGAGGCTTGCAAAAATGGAAGGAACACAAGAAACTAAGGAGATGCCCAACGAGCAATGACGCGAGCGCATGGCCCACGCGAATGCGCGAAGTGAAGAATTCGCAGCGATGCGGACGCGTGCCTGACGCAAACGCGTGGATTGGAGTCTGCACGAGTGACACGAACACGTGAACCACGCGAACGCGTGATAAGGAAAATCGCTGACTGACGCGAATGCATGGACGATGCGTACGCGTGACTTGCGCGATCTGCAAAAAGAACAGAATACACTGGGGGCGATTTCGGGCCGCTGTTTGACCCAGTTTTCGGCCCAGAAACACAGACAAAACCTAGGGAACATACAGAGACTCAACACGCATCCACACACATTGAGATTCATCACATTAGGATTACACTTAGTTTCAGATCTGAATTTTTTTTAGAGTTGCATTACATTGATAGTTTATGCTTTTGCATATAGGCAAGGCTCCTTCCTCTTGTTCAGGTTCTTATGAGTATAAGAAGAGGTAGTAGTAGCCTGAGCTCCCAACCGTGCTCTTTCATCCGTAACCCCTCCGATCACCTTGTCTTACCCAAGGTCGAAGAAAAGTTCCTGAACTGAGCTCACTGCCCTAGCCGTATGACTAGCCTTTGAAGGAAGGCCTAGGTTCAAATCAAGCAGTGCCAGGATGCTTCAGAAATAGCTGCTTCTCCGGATCCGGGCTTTCTTACTTATCTGATAGGCATGGGGCATAAATAAAATAAGTAGTAGGCTTTCAGCCAAGCAGTTGCTTGGATTTTTGGATGCTAAAAGTCATTGCCTCCATTGAAGACATTACTTTAGTTTGTTTCCTTATTCCCTTATTTTAATTAGTTACTCATTGACTCTATTCAATTAAGTATGTTACATTTTGGATTTATTAATATATGAAGTTATTTTTATTTTAATTAATTTCAATTCTCTATTTTATTTTAATTAATTATGTCTTCTCATATTTTTATGATTATTAATTTCATGTCAATGGAGTAGAATTTCTACTTGACATGGGGTTGATTAAGAGGTGATACTTAAGTTGGAATGCTCAAGTGCTTGGTTAAACTGGACGTTGTTAGCTAACTTCATACTTACTAACACTAGACCTCCCCAAGGGAGAGGACTAGGACCTGAGGGTAAGAGTTAGTTCAATCACCATACCTTTCCTTATTTAGTAAGGGAAAATCGAGTGAGAACAACAACCTTTTTACACCACACTTGAGAAGATCCCAACAAGAATAGAAGTTCCACTTAATTATTTTTTAAATTGGTGAGGCAGATCTTAGCTGGTTAAGAGCTATACGTGCAACGCTGTCTCTTAATTGAAATCTCTAAATTGGTTAACTTTTGCCACGCACCAATTTTTTTGGCGCCGTTGCTGGGGAGTTGCAATAGTTTGCTAAATTATTAATTAGTGAATATATTTTATTTTTATTTGCATATTTTATTTTTACTTCTGTTACCATGAGTTACATGTCTTTCTCATTGAATGACGCGTTCATTACCTGATCCGAGTTTAGTTCCATTTGGTCCTGAAATTGAAAGAACTCTTTCACATATTAGACGAACTCGACATCAGTTAGCCTCCGAGGGTGGTGAAGTGGTTATTATCAATTCACCAGTCTCATCTGAGGGCGAATCTGAACCCCATCTGAGAGCGAGACAAGCTCATTTACTACTGATATAGTTGATTTACGTGCAGGAAACATGGCAGCACCTAGGAGGATTACTCTCCCGGAGGCAGGAGCCCCAGATTTTACACTGCAGCCATATCAAGTGCCTCACCCAACTGCAGCTGCAGATTTTGAACTAAAAATCGCACTGATCAACTTGATGCCCAAGTTTCATGGCTTACCTGCTCAAGAGCCTATCAAGCACCTTAGGGATTTCCAGACAGCCTGTTCTACTGTTAGGCGTCATGGTGCAGATGAAACTTCCATTCTGTTAACCGCTTTTCCATTTTCTCTTGAGGGAAAGGCGAGGGAGTGGTACTACTCCCAACCTGAAGCAACTGTTACCAACTGGGATACACTCAGAAGAGAATTTTTGGAAAAATACTTCCCAGTTGAAGTCACAGATAGACTGAGAAAAGAGATCTCCTGCATTGTTCAAGGTGAATCAGAGACTCTCTATGAATATTGGGAGCGTTTCAACAATATCCTGGACGCATGTCCCCATCACATGATTGGTAAACTAGTATTGATCAGCTACTTCACCCAAGGCATGAACCCCATAATAAGACTACACTAGAAGGTGCTAGTAATGGTTCTCTGAAAAAGTACAAAATCACAGATGAAGCATGGCAACTGATCAGTGACTTAGCTGAGTCCACTAGGAATCACAGACAGAGGCGCAACCCCAAAGCTGTTGCAGAGATTTCCACTAGCAAAGAGACTACTGCTCTCACACAGAGTATATGTGAAATGACCAACCTACTAAAGTAGATGTAGTTGAATCAACAATAAGCACAACAAGCTCAGCCTTCACCACAACAGAGCCAACAGTTAGTTCCACAAAGAGTATGCGGGATCTGTGCTGATTATAGTCATTATACTGATGAATGCCCACAGCTCCAGGAAGACAATACTGTGGCAGCCACTCACAACTTCTATAACCGCCCGAATCAAGGATACAATCAACAAGGTGGCAACTACAACCAAGGTGGCAACAATAGCCATGGATGGCAGGACAATTCCAACCAAGGTTGGAGAGATAATTCTAACCATGCCTGGAGGGATAACTTTAACAGAGGAGGTAGAGACAATAATGGAAACCAGAGGTGGAATAACAATAACAACAACAGACAGCAGAATTAGAACCAACCTTACAGAGCACCTCACCTAAGACAATCACAAGCACCCCTGCAAACCAACAACAAGTTTCTCAGACTGCTTATTCTAATTCCTCATCAAATGATGAGATGCTCTGTTCTCTTGTACAAGGACAACAAGACATGCATGCTCAGCTGAACTCTAGTCTGAATGGCTTAACTGCCACTTTACAAGCTCTCATCTCCCGGATGGATTCCTCACTTAATTCCACACATCAACCTTCAAGCTCTAATGGAATTCCTTCTCAACCATTGCCTAATCCCAAGGGTGGCATCAATGCCATCACTCTAAGGTCCGGAACCATACTGCAGGAGAGGAACCATGAGGAGCCAAACCTACCAAAAAACGTGCCAACAGAGGATATGGTGGAAGTGGAAGAAGCTGAAGAAGAAGAGGACATACAAGACATAGTTGAAGAAGAAGAAGCTCAGCCATAGAATGAAGCACCAAGGGATGCTGAAGCTACAAATTGCGCCCCTCCTATCCCATTTCCACAACTTGCAAGGAAGCCCAGAAAACAGATGGAACTTGACCCCAAAATGGTAGAAATATTCAAAAAGGTCGAGGTAACTGTTCCCCTTTTTGATGTTATTCAACAGGTACCTAAATATGCAAAGTTTTTAAAAGATTTGTGCATACATAAAGATAAAATTAATGAATTAGAAACTATTCCTTTAGGTAGTTCTATATCTGCTTTAATGGAAAATATACCTGAAAAATGTAGTGATCCAGGTCCATGTATGGTTAGCTGTACCATTGGAGGTGTGATATTTTCTGGCTGTATGTGTGATTTAGGAGCATGTGTTAGTATAATGCTGATGAGAGAACTTTTGCATGGTCTAGAAATTTGCGGATAAATCCTCGTTGCAAGTATAGTTTCTAAACCTTCAAAAGTCCTTTCATACAAACGTTTTGGTTGTCACAAGTAACAAACCCCTTTTAAAATTGATAACCGAGTATTTAAACCTCGGGTCATCTTCTCAAGGAATTGCAGGGAGGTATGTTCTTATTATTGGTTATGAGTATTGTAAATTGGGGGTTTGGAAGTTTGGGCAATGGGCACAGGTATATTTTCAAAGCAATAAAAATAAATAAATAACTGTAAAAATAAACTCTTGGAAAGGTATGAGAACTGGAAGTCCTATCCTAGTTATCCTTATCAATTGTAATGAGAATTGGATTCTTCTCCCACTTTGTTAACCTCTAACTATGAAGATAAGTTAAGTGGATGAATTAATTCTGATTCCTCAGGTCCTAGTCTTTCCTTGGGAAAGGCTAGAGTTATTGGAACTTGAATTAATTCTTGAAGAATTCCAATTTTCAATCAACAATGAGTTTGATAACTCAAGAGTCTCCAATGACTCAACCAAAGCCAAAAGGGAAAAATCCAAATTATTTATATAATAAATAAAAGAAAGCAATTATAATTCTGAAATACCTCAATTAGCACTAATAAATATATCACATGTAACATGGAAGAGTTCATAAATTAAATTAGGAAAATAAATAAAAAGAACATTGAACCTGAGAAGAAGTTGAAATAATCCTAAATCCTTTAAGAGGAATCCTAATCCTAAATCCTAAGAGAGAGGAGAGAACCTCTCTCTCTAGAAACTACATCTAAATCCAAAAATTGTGTATATGAGAGCATGATTTATGAATGGATGCATTCCCCCACTTTATAGCCTCTAATCTGTGTGTTCTGGGCTGAAAACTGGGTCAAAAACAGGCCAGAAATCTCCCCCAGCAATTTCTGTTACGTTCAGGTCGTGGAAAAGTGACGCAGAGGCGTCATCCACGCGTTCGCGCGGATTGCAATTCGCAAATGCGATGCGGGCGCGTCATTCACGCATTCGCGTCACCTAACTTCGGGGTAGCTATGGAAAATTATATATCAAATCGAAGTCCCGGACGTTAGCTTTCCAACGCAACTAAAACCACGTCGTTTGAACCTCTGTAGCTAAAGTTATAGCCGTTTGAGTGCGAAGAGGTCAGGCTAGACAGCTTAGCAATTTCTCCAACTTCTTGTATTTCTTCCACTTTTGCATGCTTCCTTTCCATCCTCTAAGCCATTCCTGCCCTGTAATCTCTGAAATCACTTAACACACATATCAAGGCATCTAATGGTAATAAGAGAGGATTAAACATAGGAAACTCAAGGCCAAAGAAGCATGTTTTCAATCAAAGCACAAAATCAAGAAGGAAAACATAAAGCATGCGATTAGTATGAATAAATGGGTAAAGAGTTGATAAAAACCACTCAATTGAGCACAAGATAAACCATAAAATAGTGGTTTATCAACTTCCCCACACTTAAACATTAGCATGTCCTCATGCTGAGCTCAAGAGAAGCTATAAAGGTGAAGAGGAGTAGTAGAATGTATGAAATACAACCTATCTAACTAAACAAGTTTCCTTCACCTAAAATTTTGAATTAAAATAGTGACAAAAAAGAATTGCAGCCTCTATTGAGGGCTATAAATAATTTTTGAAAACTTGTAAGGAACAAATATTGTGCAGATCAAGTCATGCATGTAAATAAATTTTGTTTATGAATTTCATCATCTAAAAGTATGAGAGGATAGTATAAATTGGAATGTGACTGATAATAGAATCAAAATAACGCATGACAGTTTTAGTAGCAACATTGATCAATATATGACTTGGCAAGAAGTCCAGAAAGCTTTAGTAGCAACCTTAACAATAACAGGATTTTGATATATCATGTAGGCAATCGAGAAGGATCAATGAAAATGAAATTAATACTTCCTCTGTTGAACTTGATCCATAAGAACATGCAAGCTGTATATGAGTTGAAAGTGAGCAATAATGTAACCTATCAATGAGACTAAACTCAGAATACATGTAAGCTGTCATTGGTGGAAAATCTGCTAGACTCTTGTGGAATAATAATAAGGTTTGAAAAGTAATTTTAATAGTTAGAAAAGTTTTGATTCTTAAAAATAAATCCTTATCATAAAAAAGTCAAAGTATATATATATGGGAAATGCTTTAATTAAATTTTTAACATTTGTTAGACAATTAGTTTTCTCAACTTTTTAATCAAGTGCTATGAAATTGATAATTTCAAGCAAACAATGAAATTTACTAGGAACTCACAATGCCTGAATTTGGTCATAACTTTGGCATTATTTACTAGTTTTACTAAGTTCTTAACAAATTAAAAATGTTAATTAAGTCACATAGATTCATCACAAATGTAACAAATATGCAGGAACATCAATTGCTATGTATCCATGCATATCCTCTTTTGGTTTCTCTTAGTCTTGGTTTGACTAATGCATCATGCATCATTGCCATGTAATTTGTCTTAGTCTTTTTCTTCATTTGCTATGTAATTTTCATTATGCCTTATCTTATTTTGTTTTCTAATTAAAAATCAAATGAAATTAGAGCAAGCAATCACATTGCAGCCAATAAACACAGTTCACAATAAAGAGTAACTCACCTCTCACCACAATGAGGACACTCAAAAGCCAACAACAAAATCTGCACAAAAGTTAAAGGCAACAATGCATTATGCTTACATACCATAATCACAAATTCATGCTTCAAAAATTAATAATATAATTAAAGCACACAATAAATTCCTATTTAAAAAGGCAAAGAAAGAAATTATTGAAGCATTACCATAACTCAATAAGGATAAAGCACACATACCTTTCTGAAGTGAGGAATTAAAGTGAGTAAGAATCTTGTAATCCACTACGAAACACAATAGAGATGAAATTAAAATCACTCTAAAAGGGGATATTATTATAGTGGAGGAGTGCTACTTGTGGAAGAGAGAGCTTGAAGCCTTGAAACAGAGAGAGATGACGAGGAGAGGTCTACCATATCAGTGCATCAATTTTATATTATCTATCGTTCTAATTAGAAATGTATCAAGTCAGCCATAATTTTAGTTGAAACATTTCATCGAACAGGTTGTGTGCAAGTAAAATCAAAATGAATTTTAAAACAAACAAAATTTAAAGCTTCCAACAAAACAATCCTCCATATAATAAGATACAAAGCATGATCTCTCAGATGAAGAATCAATGAAAAATTTAAAATCACAAGTAACAGTACCAAAGAATAACAATCATGTATAGGTTATTTGATTTACATTAATCCATTCACAATTTCACATTAAAAAATTAGCAAACAAAGCATAAAAGGAAGAGAAGAACCGAAGAAGTGAAAGTAGTGCGACTAACCTTCGATGGAGACACGAACGGAGACCGGCGGCGACACGGCGGCGAGCTACTCCAACCTCGAACAGAGAAGACAGGGAGGACGCGGACAGCGGGAAGGAGGACGCCGAGCTACAAGAGAGGGCCTGTGCTACAAGAGAGGACGCGGAGGCGCTGACAGTACGGACGGCGGCGACACTGTCTCAAAATCGTTGCAGGGAAAACCTAGGGTTTTGGCTGGGTGATTTTGAACTTTGCTTGAGTTCGGAGATAGTGATTCATGAACAGGGGGTGTTGGGGGAAGGGGATGAGTGAGGGCTGAACGTTGGGGAAAAAACCAAAACAGTGCCGTTTAACAAGCACCGATCCAATTTCATTTTAAAATATAGAAATGGTTATCAGAAATAGAAAATAAAAAAAGAAAAAAGAGAGAAAGGAATAAATTGCTAGTGACGTTGAAAAAATTATATAAATAAGTGTCACTATTTTATTTAATAATGACTGTTTAAATAAGGGTCATAAAATAAGTGTAGCTATTCATCAAATTTGGTGTAGTGTCTATATGAATGCAACTACATGCAAAATTATTCTACCTACTTGGTTAAAAGTAAATAAGTTCTCCAAGACAAATATGAATTAAATTTTACTAATTCAAATCGTATAATAAAAAGCAAATAAACTTGTAAGAAGATAGCTCATGAAAGCAGGGAACATAGATTTAAGCACTGAACCCTTACTGGTAGTGTATATCACTCTAATCTCTCAAGTGTCTAGGGTTTAATCACTTTACTCTTCTCTAGTCATGCTTTCTAAAATTTTGTTCTTCATATAACCAATCAACAATATTTAATGTATCAATGCAAACATCATGAGGTCTTTTTCAAGGTTGTAATGGGGCTAAGGTAAGGGTAAGGGTATATATATGGTTAAGTGAGCTTTATAAAGTGAATCCTTGATTAGTCTAAGATCTCACCTAACATATACATACTTTATATAATTTTAGAATGCTTTATCTAGCTACCCAAAATTTTTTCCACTTTTGTATTACATGCTCATGTATCAAACTTTTTTTTTTTTTGAATTTTGTCCCATGTGCATTGATTCTTTTTATTTTGCATTTGGGGTAATATTATTTTTCTTCTCTCTTTTTTTTTGTATCCCCTTATTTAATTACTTGATATTTTTTTTTCAATGCACATGGTAATTTAATTATGTTGATTTCACATGAGCATGCTTCCCAATTTTTCAAATAACTTATTCAATTTAATTCCCTACTTTTTCATATCATCCAATGTTCCCATGAAATTTCCCACACTTAAATTATACACAATATCTATCTTAAGCTAACCAAGGATTCAACTTGGGATTTTTATTTTGTTTTTCTGCTTAAGGCTAGTAATGTGGTTATGAAATAGAAGGGGGTTAAAAAGTTCAAAGTGGCTAACAAGGGTGATGTAAAAGGTAGGCTTATTTGGGAAAAGTGAGCTAATAACAAATAATGGCCTCAATCATATGCAAGCATGTAAATACACTAAATAATGGACATATAGAATAGAACAAAGTAAAGATTGCAATTATAGAGAAGAAAACACACAAGAATAAAAATTTATGGTTAAATAATGTAACCATATAAATAAGCTCAAAATCTCACAGGTTGTGTGTTCTTTGGCTCAAAAACCATGTTCTAAATACAACTTCAAACAAATTTAACACAAAAATTTTTCAATTTAAATTAGTGAAAGTTTTCAAAAATAGGGTCTTAAAAAGAAATTTATTACTTTAACCAAGTAGTAACTAAATGCATAAAATCAAACAAATATGCAATCAAATATGCAGATGCAACAATAAATAAATAAAGAAAATAAGAGTATTGGTGTTGAAAAGAAGGTAACTAACCCCTGGAAGTCGGTATCGACCTCCCCACACTTAAAGATTGCACCGTCCTCGGTGCATGCTAAGATGTGTCAGTGGACGGGTTGCTTCAACTGATGCTTTTCTTCAAGGATTGTGCAGATGGACTTGTTTGTCTCCCCTTTTAGAAGTTTCTCCCTTTTTCTGTCTTCGGTGGCCAGCCTGAAAGAAAAAGGGAAGAAAAGTAACCCAGAAATAAAAATAAGAAAATAAATGAAGTATGGGTGGGTTAATGCCAAATGATAAGGGTCTCATTTACATAGAAGCTTCAACATGTGCGTGAGAGAACAATAGAAGCCATGGCATACCAGTGGTGTAAAATTTGCAACAACGGGGAAGAGAGTGGGTAATGAAAGACAATGTAAGTTCATGTCAATGCAAAAGGAATATCAGTAATATAAAAATTAGCATTGATTTAAATAATATTACCCAATCAGAATAAATCAAGTCATGAAGCACCAAAATAATACCAGAAAAGATATAACAGTTGAATAAGAATATTTGAACACCAATGGTAAAATAATAAATTTAGAAAAGAAAAATAAAAATATGCAATGAATGAAAGTATGCAAATAAATTAAAGAAAATAAAATAAAATGAAAGATAAGAAGGATGAGAAGGGAAAGAAAGAAAGAAGAAGTAAGTAAGAAAGGAGGGAGGAGAAATTAGGATTGGGGAAGAAAAGATAAGATATTTGGCAAATTAAGATAAGCTGTGCGGCGCAAGCGATTGACACAAAAATTGTTGTGGGTAAGGAATTTCAAAAAATATTTACGTTGCAAGTATAGCTCCAAACCAACAAACAACTCTCGCATCAAATTAAATTTTAGGTTGTCACAATTAACAATCCCCAATAAGAATTAACCGAAGTATTAAGACTCCGGGTCGTCTCACAAGGAATTGCAATGAAATGCTCAATTATTGGCTATAGGGATCAAGGGGGTTTGTTTGTAAAAGGGCAAGAAAAGTAAATGGCAAGAAAAGTAAATGAACAATGAACTAACAAAATAAATGGAAAAGAACTCTTGGCTAGACATAAACATCATCAAATGCAAGAATTAAAGGAAACCATAACCAACATAAGCAAGAAATCAACAATAGCAATCAAGATCAAGATAAAAGAGCATGGAAACATAAAATTACATTAAAGAAAAATTAAGATCCAAGAATGATTCATCAACATAAAAATGGAAAAATAGGGAAATTAACAACAAGAACTAGAAGAACAAAGGTGTAACAACAAGAAATTAAAAGAGAAAACTGAATCAAAACAAGAGTTGAAAGATGAAATTGAGAGTGATTAACCTAATTGTACCCTAATTTCTATCCTAAATCTAGAGAGAGGAGAGAGCTTCTCTCTCTAGAATTCTACTCCTAAAACATGATGAAAACTAAACTATGACTACTTGGTTCATTCCCCCTTCAATCCTTGGGTTCAATAGCATCAGAAATGGGTTGGATTGGGCCCAAAATGAGCTGCGAAATCGCTGGGGGCGATTTCATAAAAATGGGCCACGGACAGCATCGGCGCGCGCGCACAAAGTGCGCGTGCGCGCCACTGAACGTGAAGCAACATATGGTAAAATTTATATCATTTCGAAGCCCCGGATGTTAGCTTTCCAACGCAACTGAAACCGCCTCATTTGGACCTCTGTAGCTCAAGTTATGGTCGTTTGAGTGCGAAGAGGTCAGGCTTGACAGCTTTACGGTTCCTTCATTTCTTCATGAGTTCTCCCACTTGCATGCTTTTCTCCTCACTTCTCCCATCCAATACTTGCCTTATGAACCTGAAATTACTCAACAAATATATCAAGGCATCGAATGGAATTAAAATAAATTAAAATTACCAATTTTAGGGCCTAAAAAGCATGTTTTCACATTTAAGCACAAATCAAGGGAGAATTGCAAAACTATGCTATTTCATTGAATAAATGTGAGAAAATGTGAGAAAATCCCCCAGAATAAGCACAAGATAAACCACAAAATCGGGGTTTATCAAATCTCCCCACACTTAAACCAAGCATGTCCTCATGCTAAGAATAAAGAAGGACAAGAAAAGGGTATGAACATTTATTCAATGCGAATAAACTATATAAACCTATCTACATGCATGCAACTAAATGCAATATGACTCTATCTACTTGGTCAAAAGTAAATCAATCTCCAAGAGCATGTATGAACAAGTTGGGCTAAGATCATATGATGATTCATGAATCCTACCAATTCAAATATCAAAATGAAGTTCAAATAGACTTGCAAGAAGAAAGCTCATGAAAGCCGGGAACAAGGAATTGAGCATCGAACCCTCACCGGATGTGTTTTCGCTCTAGTCGCTCAAGTGTATAGGGTCGATCACTCAATTCTCTTCTACTCATGCTTTCCATGATTTGTTTTTCATCTAACAATCAACAATTATTCAATGCATGCATACATTCATCATGAGGACTTATTCATAGGTTGTAATGGGGCTAGGGTCAAGGTAGGATGTATATGGTCAAGTGAGCTTGAAATTTGAATCTTTGATTAACCTAAGCTCTCACCAAACACATATAACAACCTATACAACTCTAATACACAACCTAGCTACCCATGATTCCCACTTTTTCACATACTCATGCATTCTTTTTAATTCACATTTTATATGCATTGATTTTTATTGAACTTTACTTTGGGGCATTTTTTGTCCCCTTTTTGTTGTATTCTTTTTCTATATATTTTTCTTTTTCTTTTTCTATATTATTTTTTTCTTTTTATATATATATTTTTTTTTCTGCACATTTTTTTTTGAAAAATATATACAAACATATCGATGCATATGGTTTTATATATAGTGCATGAATATGTACCCAATTTCTAATATTTTCAACAAAAATAAAAATTATACTTTTACCTCAACCAATGTCCCAAGTTTCCCATACCCAAATGATAAACACTCTCACTAGCCTAAGCTAATCAAAGATCCAAATTAAGGACATTTATTGTTTTTCACTTAAGGGTAGTGATGTGCTAACATTAAGAACAAAAGGGATTAAATAGGCTCAAATTTGGCTAACAATAGTTGATGAAAGGTAGGCTATTTGGGTAAGTGAGCTATATGAAATGATGGACTCAATCATATAAATGCATGTATACATGGAATAATGGACATATAGAATCAAACAAATCAAAGATTACAATCATAGAAAGAGAACAATGCACACAAGAATGAAAATAAGCGGTTATAAGATGTAACCACACAATTAGGCTCAAAACTCACATGCTTGTGTTTTTAGCTCAAAAATCATGTTCCAAAATAAATTCTTCAAGCAAGTTTGTCACAAAAAAAAAATTTCAAATTGGTAGGGTGCCCTAAAAACAGTTTTCTTGGAAAAGAAATCATCACCCTAACCAAGTAGTCCTAACATAAAAAAGATGGTCAAATATGTACAAATTTTAACTATCATGCAACCTATTATGCAATGAAACAACTAACTAACAAAGACAAAAATTAAAAAATTGGTGTTGAAAAAAGAAAATGGTTACCCATGGAGGTCGGTCGGACGACCTCCCCACACTTAGAAATTTGCACCGTCCTCGGTGCATGCAAAGAAGAGCAAGGTGGACGGGTTGCTACAATTGATGAGCTCCTTCAAAAGGTTGTGCGGGTGGACTTGTTTGTTGCCCCATTTAGACGCTTTTCCATCCCTTTCCTTCTTGGTGGCCAACCTAAAAGGAAAGAGAAAGAAAGGAAATTAAGCCTACAACAAAGATATCAAAGCAATAGAGCATAGGCGGGGGCTAATGCCAAATAAGAGCATGGTTCTCTACTACATGGTAGCTACAACATGTGAGTGAGAAAGTAATTCAAGCAAAGGCATATTAACTAATACTTGATGAAAGAACAAGTTAAAGCATAGGCAAATGACATGAAGAGCATGTTGCATCAAGCTTAAACAAGAAATAGTGGGTTATGAAAAATATGCAAGCTCATATCAATGCACAAAGGATACAAGGATCATCAAGGGTTAAGCATTGAATTAGAAATTTCATCACCCAACAATATCAAACAAGTTAAGTAGCACTAAGATTAACCAAGAAATTCTCAACAATTGAGTAAGAAAATTCAACACCATTATTAAAATAAGAAACTTAGAAAATAAAATAAGAACAAGCTATAAAAATAAAATTAAAATGCAATAAATGAAAGTAAGCAAATGCAATAAAAGAAATTGGAAGAGAAGAGAAAGAAAAAAAAATTTTTTTTTAATTTTTTATTTTATTTTATTTATATATATATTTTTTTATTTTTTTTAAATTTTTAAATTTTAAATTTTTTGTTTTTAAAAAAAAATTTTAAGAGAGGAAGAAAAAGAAAAAGAAGAAAAAAATAGAAAGAAAGAAGAAGAGAAGAAAAAAGAAGGAGAAAAGAGAAAGGAGGAAAACAGGGTGCAAATCCGTGCATATGCGCCATGCGTGCTTAAGCACGGATGCAGCAGGTACAATCCGCGCGCGCGCGCCATGCGTGCTTGGGCGCGGATGCGACAGGGACAATCGGCGCGCGCGCGCCATGCGTGCTTACGCGCGGATCGCCTGGCACAAAGTAGGCATAAAGTGGGCACAACTCTCTGGTTTTAGTACCAGGAGTGTGATATGCACCACCCGCGTGCGCGCACTGCGCGCTTGGGCGCCGATTCCCGTTTTTTTTTTTTAAAAGAAGCACAAACACAGAATTTAATAATCTCCTAATCTATAAACATTCTAAAGCAAGCAAAATTCAAATTTAACAACAAATCTTTTTGGTTTTTTTTTGAAAAATTTTCAAATACACTAAAAACAAAACTTATACTACAAGCAAAATGCAATGTAACTACAACTATTCTAAGCAAAGCATGAATGCAATAAACAACCTACCAATAAAAGCAAAATGCATAAGAGTATAGAAAATAAGAAAAACTACTTACAATGGCAACTCCAATAACTTATTAACCAAATCTAAAAGAGAGTGGAAAGAGTTTACCATGGTGGGGTGTCTCCCACCTAGCACTTTTAGTTTAAGTCCTTAAGTTGGACATTTGGGAAGCTCCTTGTTATGGTGGCTTATGCTTGTATTCATCCTTGATCCTCCAAGAATGCTTGCTCCTCAATTGGTTGTCAGAATTTCCAACCATTTCCACCAAGCTTGGGTGAGGTTCTTCCCAAGATATGAGCTCCCAAAATTGATCCTCATATATTCCCGGATCCCAAATCTTGTTTCTACACCCATCTTCAAGTTGATCATCACAATTCCAATTGGGTGAGAAGTGATCTGAATTCTCAAGTAGACACCAAAGCATCTTCCTAGACCCCTTTAGTTGAGAATTATACCAACCATTGCACTTAGACTTTGAGTTTCCAACCATAAAGAACCTTGATTGGCATTTCCACCCACTACTCAATTTTCTTTTGCTCTTAACCCCACAAAGAGCTCTAAGTTGCCCATCCGTCTCAATCAAATCATACTCAAGTGGGAAAGTAAAGATTAGAGATAAGGATTTTACCCACTTGAATGTTATGTTGGATGGTGACTTAGGAAGGGACATCTCCAATGGTCTTGTAAGTTCCATTCCCTTGTGCTCTTCTTTGACTACCTCCACCTCTTGGCAAGCTTTTTCAACTTCAATTCTTTGCCCACCAACTTCTTCCACACATTCTTCATTGGTGGAGCTTGCCTCTTGATCATCCTCTTCCAATCTTTCATCATTCATACTATGCCTTGGAGGTTGCGCATTATCCTCCTCAACACCAAATTCAAACTCATTGGAAGAAGGTTCAACAACTTCTAAAAAATCATCAACAATGTCACTTGGTGTGGAAGTGCTTTCAAGTTTGAAATTCACCTCTTGCTCAACTTCGCCTAGCTCTTCAACCACTTCTTCTTCTTCAACAATCTCTCCCTCCTCCACTTGTTGTAAGACATACCCCATCTCCTTGTCCTCATGTTGAGATTCTAAAATCTCCTTCATGCTCCTTTCTTCGGTTGATTTCTCACACTCATCCGTGGAGATGCCTTGCTTGTTGCATGAGTCCCATGAGTCCAAGTTGGCTTTAATTTTGGCAAGGTTAGCCTCAATAGCTTCATAATTCATCCTTTGGGCTTCCTCTTGCTCCTTTTGACGGATTATTGCTTGAAGCCGATCCATTTCTTCCTTGAGACGATCCATTGACTCTTGGATGGATGGATGTGGGTGTTCTTCCTTGGAGGGTTGTGGTGGAAAAGGAAATTCATTATGTGGTTGAAAGTTATCATACATGGGAGGTGATTTATCTTGGTAAGGGTAGTGAGGTGGTGGTTCTTGAGGGTATTGGTGGTGGAATTGGGGTGGTTCTTCATATGGTTCATATGGATCATAAGGTGGTTGGTATGGTGGATATGGGTTGGGGTCATATGGAGGTGTTTGGTAGTAGGGGCTCCTCCCATCTTTGATTCCCAAATCCTTGATGCACATCCTCATTGTAGCTCCCATTTCCTACAACATAATCTGAACCAAACTCATAGCCAAAGTGAGAATGAGAATTCATAATAGCAAAGAGAAACAAAAACTAACAAAAATAAGCAACAAAGTTCTAAAGTTAACAAAAACTAACAAATAAGCAAAAGGCAAACATATTCACAATATTCACAATAGCCAACAATATAACACCATTGCAACTCTCCGGCAACGGCGCCATTAATTTAAGTCCCAACCTACCTACTAATTAGATTAGTAGTGGGTTGGCGTCAATGAGTATCAAATTGATCACCAAGGGTTCTCAAATCACCAATTCAATGAGACCCAATGACTCAAGGTCACTCAATTCCCTTAGCCTAGGCCAAGAGTCAAGAGAACTACTCAAAAACTAGAGGAAACATTTTAACAAACACTTAATGTGCAAGAAAAGTAAACATCATCAAATGCAAGAATTAAAGGAAACCATAACCAACATAAGCAAGAAATTAACAATAGCAATCAAGATCAAGATCAAGATCAAGATCAAGATAAAAGAGCATGGAAACATAAAATTGCATTAAAGAAAAATTAAGATCCAAGAATGATTCATCAACATAAAAATGGAAAAAAAGGGAAATTAACAACAAGAACTAGAAGAACAAAGGTGTAACAACAAGAAATTAAAAGAGAAAACTGAATCAAAACAAGAGTTGAAAGATGAAATTGAGAGTGATTAACCTAATTGTACCCTAATTTCTATCCTAAATCTAGAGAGAGGATAGAGCTTCTCTCTCTAGAATTCTACTCCTAAAACATGATAAAAACTAAACTATGACTACTTGGTTCATTCCCCCTTCAATCCTTGGGTTCAATAGCATCAGAAATGGGTTGGATTGGGCCCAAAATGAGCTGCAAAATCGCTGGGGGCGATTTCATAAAAATGGGCCACGGACAGCATCGGCGCGCTCGCGCAAAGTGCGCGTGCGCGCCCCTGAACGCGAAGCAACATATGGCAAAATTTATATCATTTCGAAGCCCCGAATGTTAGCTTTCCAACTCAACTGGAACTGCCTCATTTGGACCTCTGTAGCTCAAGTTATGGTTGTTTGAGTGCGAAGAGGTCAGGCTTGACAGCTTTACGGTTCCTTCATTTCTTCATGAGTTCTCCCACTTGCATGCTTTTCTCCTCACTTCTCTCATCCAATACTTGCCTTATGAACCTGAAATTACTCAACAAATACATCAAGGCATCGAATGGAATTAAAATGAATTAAAATTACCAATTTTAGGGCCTAAAAAGCATGTTTTCACATTTAAGCACAAATCAAGGGAGAATTGCAAAACCATGCTATTTCATTGAATAAATGTGAGAAAATGTGATAAAATCCCCCAGAATAAGCACAAGATAAACCACAAAATCGGGGTTTATCAGCGACGCGAACGCGTGGGGCACGCGGTCGCGCGACTTGCGCTTATACTGATTGACGCGGTCGCGTCGGTCACGCAGTCGCGTGACCCGTTTTATGCCACTGGCGCGAGGGCAGACTCGCACTCGCACAACTCTCTGTTCAAAATCATTAATTGCCAAATATTGGGTGATGCGATCGCATGGGGCATGAGATCGCGTAAGTGACCTTTTTCCAATATGACGCGGACGCGTGGGGCACGCGTTCGCGTGGTAGGGCTTGGGATTCCAGCACGAGTCCATCCCAATTCCAGCTCAACTTCCGGCTATGCACCCTTTTCACGTCGATTTTCATGTCACGCGGCCGCGTGGGTGACGCGGTCGCGTGGGAGGCCAAAGTTCCCACATGACGCGGACGCGTCAGCGACGCGGTCGCATCGATCAATTTATGCCAAAGGCACGCCTCCAGCCATGCTATCGCGTGACTCTCTATTCGATTTTTTTTCTTCCCAATGCACTGGTGACGCGGACGCGTTGCGTGCGTGCTTTTTTTTTTTTAAATCTGAATGCAGAATGTAGCATGCAGATGTTATGAATTATTCCAGGTTCAATGAAATAAAATAAAACTCAAAAACAAACAAAACGAAATAAAATTGAAAAAGGAACGATCATACCATGGTGGGTTGTCTCCCACCTAGCACTTTTAGTTAAAGTCCTTAAGTTGGACATTTGGTGAGCTTCCTGTTATGGTGGCTTGTGCTTGAACTCATCCAGGAATCTCCACCAATGTTTGTAATTCCAATGGCCTCCGGGATCCCAAACTAGGCGCAGAAAGCCTTCAAGCAAGTTAAAGCAAGTGACAAGACCCCAAGAGTGTTGATTTCTAGACTGGATTCCGGGCTCCCAAATCTTGCTTTTGCACCCGTCTTCTTGTTGATCATCATGATTCCATCCGGGTGGCAAGCAATCTGAATTCTCACTAAAGCGGCCAAACAACTTCCTAGACCCATTCAGTTGAGCTTTACACCAACCCTTGCGTTTAAACTTAAAGCTTCCAACAATAATGAACCTTGCAGGACAATTCTTATCACTGACCATCTTCCTCTTACTCTTAATGCCACAAAAAGCTCTAAGTTGACCATTCGTCTCCAGTAGCCCATATTCAAGCGGAATTAGAAAGCTAAGGGATATGAATTTTACCCACTTGAATGTTGTGAAGGATGATGGCAACTTAGGGGGAGGTATTTCTAACGAATTTGCAAGCTCCACTCCCTTGTGCTCTTCTCTGACAACTTCCACCTCTTTGCAAGTTTCTTAAATAT
>NC_029792.2:105803669-105817716 GCF_000816755.2 Arachis ipaensis | reverse complement strand
TGGTGGTTCATGAGAGTAGTTGTGTTGGAAAGGTGGTGGTTCTTAGGAGGGTTCATTTGGCTCATAAGGTGGTTGGTATGGTGGATACGAGTTAGGGTCATATGGAGGTGATTGGCGGAAAGGGGCTTGTGAGTATGGTGGTCCAGAGTTATTTTGAGGAGAGGGATCATAGGCATATGGTGGTGGTTGTTGATAGTCCATTGGAGGTGGTTGTTGCCATGAGGGTTGATCAAATTCTTGTGGCTCCTCCCATCTTTGATTGTTCCAACCTTGATGCCTGTTCAGCTGTTCTCATTGTAATTTCCTCTTCCTGCAATATAATTGTAACCAGACTCATAGCGATGGGGTGAGAGTTCATAGTAGCAACTAAAAATTAAAAATGAAAATAAAAACAAATTTAAATTAAAAGGTTATTTAAATTTTGAATTTGAAAATTAAATTTTGAAATTTGAAATTTGAAATTTTTAAAATTTGAATTTTGAAATTTGATTTTTAAATTTTGAATATTTTGAATATAATAAGGAAATAGAAAAACAATAAAATGACACCAAACTTTAAAATTTTTAGATCAAAACGAAGAAAACAACTAAGAACAACTTGAAGGTCAAGATGAACACGAAGAACAAATTTTTGAAAAAAATTTTAATAACTAAATAAAAACCAATAACCTCTTAATTTATGAAAAAGCAAAAATAAAAACAAAAATAAAAACAAATAAACAAGCAAAAAGTAAATATTTACAATAACCAATAATAAGGCACACGTTTGCAATTCCCCGGCAACGGCGCCATTTTGATGAGAAAACTTTTGCGTGGTCTAGAAATTTGCGGATAAATTCTCGTTGCAAGTATAGTTTCTAAACCTTCAAAAGTCCTTTCATACAAACGTTTTGGTTGTCACAAGTAACAAACCCCTTTTAAAATTGATAACCGAGGATTTAAACCTCGGGTCATCTTCTCAAGGAATTGCAGGGAGGTATGTTCTTATTATTGGTTATGAGTATTGTAAATTGGGGGTTTGGAAGTTTGGGCAATGAGCACAGGTATATTTTCAAAGCAATAAAAATAAATAAATAACTGTAAAAATAAACTCTTGGCAAGGTATGAAAACTAGAAGTCCTATCCTGGTTATCCTTATCAATTGTAATGAGAATTAGATTCTTCTCCCACTTTGTTAACCTCTAACTATGAAGATAAGTTAAGTGGATGAATTAATTCTGATTCCTTAGGTCCTAGTCTTTCCTTGGGAAAGGCTAGAGTTATTGGAACTTGAATTAATTCTTGAAGAATTCTAATTTTCAATCAACAATGAGTTTGATAACCCAAGAGTCTCCAATGACTCAACCAAAGCCAAAAGGGAAAAATCCAAATTATTTATATAATAAATAAAAGAAAGCTATTATAATTTTGAAATACCTCAATTAGCACTAATAAAGATATCACATGTAACATGGAAGAGTTCATAAATTAAATTAGGAAAATAAATAAAAAGAACATTGAACCTGAGAAAAAGTTGAAATAATCCTAAATCCTTTAAGAGGAATCCTAATCCTAAATCCTAAGAGAGAGGAGAGAACCTTTCTCTCTGGAAACTACATCTAAATCCTAAAATTGTGTATATGAGAGCATGATTTATGAATGGATGCATTTCCCCACTTTATAGCCTCTAATATGTGTGTTCTGGGCTGAAAACTGGGTCAAAAACAGCCCAGAAATCTCCCTCAGCGATTTCTGTTACGTTCAGGTCGCGGAAAAGTGACGCGGAGGCGTCATCCACGTGTTCGCGCGGATTGCAATCCGCAGATGCGACGTGGGTGCGTCATTCACGCGTTCGTGTCACCTAACTTCGGGGAAGCTATGGCAAATTATATATCAAATCGAAGCCCCGGACGTTAGCTTTCCAACACAACTGAAACTGCATCGTTTGGATCTCTTTAGCTAAAGTTATAGCCGTTTGAGTGCGAAGAGGTCAGGCTGGACAACTTAGCAATTTCTCCAACTTCTTGTATTTCTTCCACTTTTGCATGCTTCCTTTTCATCCTCTAAGCCATTCCTGCCCTGTAATCTCTAAAATCACTTAACACACATATCAAGGCATCTAATGGTAATAAGAGAGGATTAAACATAGGAAACTCAAGGCCAAAGAAGCATATTTTCAATCAAAGCACAAAATCAGGAAGGAAAACATAAAGCATGCGATTACTATGAATAAATGGGTAAAGAGCTGATAAAAACCACTCAATTGAGCACAAGATAAACCATAAAATAGTGGTTTATCAAATGCCTTTGTCCATATATGATACTCTAAGGCTCCCTCCCTTAAAAAGGTTGGCAGCTCGTTTTGTGTTAGCAGATAAAAGCATTATTACAGTAGTTGGAATTGCTGAAGATGTATTAGTGAGCATTAAGGGGCTCACATTTCCCATTGATTTCTACATCCTGGAAATGCCCCCTAATGACTCAGGAAGACCATCATCAATCCTGCTTGGAAAACCATTCCTGAAGACTTCAAAGTTCAAGCTAGATGTATTCTCAGGAACATACTCTTTTGAGATAGATGGCAGAACAGTGAGTTTCAGTTTAAATGAAGCTATGAAGCACCCTCTGGAAGATAATTCTATCTTCCAATGTAATATTATTGATGAAACTGTAGCTGAAGTTCACCAAGAAGAATTAGAAGAGAAGTACATGGAGCAAGGACCAAGTGTGGGGACACTTTCTGAAAATAATGAGAAAACTTTACCATTATCACCAGCCCCGGATGATCCAGAGCCTAGCTATAAGCAGAAATTAGAATTACAACCCCTTCCTCCATACCTCAAGTATGCTTACCTTGAGGACAAGCAGAAGTTCCCAGTTATCATTGCAAGGGAACTCACTTCTCAACAAGAAGAACAACTACTCAGTGTGCTGAGAAAACATAAGAAAGAAATTGGATGGAGCTTGGCGGATATAGTAGGCATTAGTCCCTAAATTTGTGAACACAGAATATTCTTCGAAGAGGGAGCAAAGCCTGTCCGTCAGCCTCAAAGAAGATTGAATCCCACCATCTTAGAAGTTGTCAAGAAGGAAGTAACCAGACTACTTGAGGCAGATATTATTTACCCCATCTCAGACAGTGAATGGGTTAGCCCAGTACAAGTAGTGCCCAAGAATTCTGGAGTCACAACAATAAAGAATAAGCATGGAGAGCTTCTGACAACTAGAGTGTAGAATTCATGGAGAGTTTGCATTGACTATAGGCGTCTCAACCAAGCCATTCGCAAGGATCATTACCCTTTGCCATTCATTGATCAAATGCTTGATCGCCTATCAGGTAAATCTCATTATTGTTTTTTAGATGGTTATACAGGCTACTTTCAAATTCATATAGCTCCTGAAGATTAGGAAAAGACTACTTTTACATGTCCTTTTGGAACTTATACTTATAAGAGAATGCCCTTTGGCTTATGCAATGTACCTGCTACTTTCCAAAGATGCATGATGAGTCTTTTCTCTGATCTTATTGAGAACTGTATGGAAGTTTTTATGGATGATTTTAGCATATATGGTGATTCATTTAGCCTTTTCTTGGATAGTTTATCTAGAGTGTTAGACAGATGTGTTAGTACAAACTTTGTATTAAATTTTGAAAAATGTCACTTTATGGTCAAACAAGGAATTGTACTAGGACATGTTGTGTCTAATACTGGCATTTCTATAGATCCAGCAAAGGTGGATGTTATTTCTAGTTTACCTTACCCCTCCTCCGTGAGGGAAGTCCGTTCGTTCCTTGGCCACGTAGGTTTTTACAGGAGATTCATTAAGGACTTCAGTAAGGTAGCATTACCTTTATCCAGATTGCTGCAGAAGGAAATTGAGTTTGAGTTCAGTGAAAGCTGTATGCAAGCGTTTGATAAGCTGAAAACCGCCCTGACGCAAGCTCCAATTGTGAGAGGACCAGACTGGAGCCAGTCATTTGAAATCATGTGTGATGCTTCCAACCATGCAGTAGGAGTAGCACTGGCTCAGCGTGAAGGTAAGGACCCTTTTGTAATCGCTTATGCATCTAAGACTTTAGATGCTGCTCAGTCTAATTAATACTACTACTGTAAAAGAGCTTCTTGCTATTGTTTTTGCTCTGGATAAATTCTGAGCCTATTTACTTGGTACTAAGGTAGTAGTGTACTCAGACCATGTAGCTCTAAAATATTTATTAGCTAAAAAGGAGTCCAAACTAAGGCTAATACGTTGGATACTGCTGCTACAAGAATTTGATTTAGAAATTAAAGATAGGAGTGGTAACAAGAATTTAGTGGCAGACCACCTGAGTCGCCTTGAGCACATTAAGGGTGACTCCACTCCTATAAATGATAATTTCCCATTTGACAACTTACAAGCAGTATCTGAAGTAGTTCCTTGGTATGCACCTGTAGCTAATTATCTAGTTAGCCACACTTTTCCTCCATATTTTACTAAGCACCAGAGAGACAAGCTGAAAAGCGAGTCCAAATATTATATATGGGATGATCCATATTTATGGAGGTGCGGTGCTGACCAGGTAATTAGATGGTGTGTGCCTCAATCAGAATTCCAGTGTATTTTAGAGGCCTACCACTCATTTGAGAGTGGAGGACATTTTGGCCCTCAAAGAACAACTAGAAAAATTCTAGACTGTGGATTCTGGTGGCCTACTCTTTTTAATGATGCTGCTGAATTTTGTAATCTTGTTCCCCATGCCAAAGGTTTGGTAATATATCCAAGAGGGATAAGATGCATCAACAACTTATGCTTTTTTGTGAAATTTTTTATGTTTGGGGTATTGACTTCATGGGTCCATTTCCAAATTCTAATGGTTACTTTTATATACTGTTAGCCGTAGATTATGTTTCTAAGTGGGTGGAAGCAATTCCAACCCGTACTGATAATGCTAATACTGTTGTTTCCTTTGTTAGAAACCATATTATCTGTCGCTTTGGATCACCATGAGCAATCGTGAGCGATCAAGGCACCCATTTTTGTAACAGGAGACTAACAGGATTACTGAAAAAGTATGGGATAATTCACAAAGTAGCAACAGCTTATCATCCCCAGACCAATGGGCAAGCAGAAGTCTCTAACAGAGAGATCAAACATATTCTGGAGAAGATAGTAAAACCTCACAGGAAGGACTGGAGTGCCAGGCTACGAGATGCACTCTGGGCATATAGAACAGCGTACAAGACACCCATTGGGATGAGCCCCTTCCGCTTGGTATACGGAAAGGCTTGCCACCTCCCCGTAGAGGTGGAACACAAGGCTTTATGGGCTGTGAAGGAGTGCAATATGAATCTTACGAAAGTTGGTGCTGAAAGAAAGCTACAACTAGCAGAACTAGAGAATCTTCGCCTAGAAGCATATGACAACTCTAGGCGTTACAAGGAGAAAATGAAGGCTGTCCATGACAAGCACATTAAAAGAAAAGAATTCAGACCAGGGGAGTTAGTTCTACTATATAACTCCAGACTGAGGCTCATGCCAGGTAAACTGAGATCCAGATGGGAAGGTCCATACAGAGTAGAAAAGGTAGAGCCATACGGAGTTTTCCACCTGCGTCGTCCTATTAACTCCAAATTTCTAAAGGTTAATGGACATCGCCTAAAGCTTTACCATGGTGTGAAGATGAAGAATCAAAAGGAACTAGAGATCTTCCTCTTGGAAGATCCACCAAGAGAAGCTGAATGAGCCTAGCGAGCGTCCAACTTAAGGACGTAAAAGCAAAGTGCTAGGTGGGAGACAACCCACCATGGTATGATCGTTCTGTTTCAGTCTTAGTTTTATTTTTACTTTATTTTTATGATGTTAATGACTCTTCTCATCATCCCTGCATTTAGCTGCATACAATTTGCATGTGCATTTTGCATATTAGTTTTATATATATATAAAAAAAAGAAGAAGCACGCGACGCGGCAGTGTCGCTGACGCGTCCGCATCACTAGTGCAATGTGAAAAAAAGAAAGTTGAACAGAAAGTCACGCGAAAGCGTGGCTGGAGGCGTGCCTTAGGCACACGTCATTTTGAAAATATGCCTCCCACGCGTTCGCGTCACTCACGCGAACGCGTGACCCTAAAAATTCGACGTAAATAGGTGTATGGCAGCATGTTGTGATGGAGCTGGGTTGGAACCATGCTAGAAGCACAAGCCCTACCAAGCGAACGTGTGACCCACACATCTGCGTCATTTTTAAAAGAAAGGCCATTCACGCAATCGCATCAACCACGCGATCGTGTCACCCTAAGTTTTGGCAAAAAGAGTTTGAGACATAGAGTCGCGCAAACGCGCGGCTGCTCTTGCGCCATTCACACAATTCAAGTCACGCGACCGCGTGACCCATGCGTCCGCGTCGCATGCAGCGCACAGAATATTCAGATCAGCCAAACTATCTTATCTTTTCTTCCCCAAATCTTAATTTTTCTTTTCCTTTGTTATTTCTTTCTTCCCCCTTCTTCTTTCTCTACTCATTCTCACTTTTTACCTTCTCCCTCCTTATTTTTCACACCCATCATCAAGGTTCTTTTCTTTCTTTCTCTACTTTTTACTTTCCCTTATCAATTTTATTTATGTTTTAAATCTTTCTTTTCACCTTCATTATCTATATTTTCCCTTATTTTTCTTTCTTTTTATCCCTTTTTATTGGTGTTGAAAATTTATTTCAGTCGTTATTTTCCATATTTTGCTTGTGGATTATCATGGATTTGTTTGACAATTATATATTACTTTTCATAAGGGTTGCTTGCATGTTCAAATTTCCTACTTTCAATAACTTTTTCATCATGCATGCCAAGTGTTTGTGAAAAAGCCCGTATGGCATTGCACATTATTTTAATTTATTCTATTCCACTACTTTAATGCCTGCTTTTCACAAAACTCCTTTTATATTTTATTGATTAAAATATAATTGTCCTTACAAACAGATTGTTAGTTTGAATGATGTGGTAATCTAACTTGGACATTGAATGCTTGATCTATGCTACTCATGCCTTTGCCGGCATGTCAATAAACATCTTGCATTTAATGGCCATCACATGCATTTACTATCTTACCTTTGATGAACTTTTCACATGTAGTCTAGACCATGTGTTAACGACATCCCTCTTTACCGTGCATTGATTACCACTCATAATATTTGCTCCCTTGCTCGAACCCTTCACTTTACACATTACTTTCTCTTTCTTTTTTTTAGGATGGCCACCAAGAAAGGAAAAGAGAAAGCTATTTCCAAACCACCAGCAAGGAGAGGAACAAAAAGAGCATTAGTGGCAGAGCCATCTTCAACAGCAGTAAAGCCCTCAACAAAAAGAATAAAGAGGATCATCAAGGTCGATGAAAAAGAAAGAGCCTTTCCAGCAAAGGACACTGCGCGGTTTCCTAACCGCTACTGTGAGCAGATGTTCCCCATCCTGGCAGAGAGGAATTACAACAATGAATACCTTCTCATCCTCCCAACCCGCATTGCTGAATTTGTTGAGCCGCAAATCGAACGAAGACATTGGGGATTCTTACGGAGACAGCCACGACAGGTTAATCTATCATGGGTAGTAAAATTCTGCTCCAACTTTCACATGCCAACCATACAGTCTGTCTATGTCCATCAGAAGCAAGTCCCCATAATTGAAGAGGCCATTCAACAAGCTTTAGATCTTCCCCCTGCTCCAGAAGGATTGGACGCATTCCAAGAAGTCTCACTCAAGCACCAGACATACCAATTTGACTGAGACGCCGTTCTCAGAGTTATAGCACAACCTGGTAGCAGATGGATCTACGGATACCATCGTTCTCGACCTAAGGGAATATCGGCTTCAGCACTCACCTTAGAGGCTCGAGTATGGGCACAGATTATGTCTCATTATGTCTTTCTGAGCACTCACGAGTCTTCCTTCACTGCAGACATGGTTGTTTTACTCTGGTGTATCCTTACAGACCAGCACCTAAACTTACCAAGACACATCCGAAATGCAATGGGACACGTACAAATTACGGGCAACTTACCTTTTCCCGCCTTGGTTTCAGATCTCGTCTCGGTAGCCGGAGTCTCCTACAGAACTGGGGACACCAAAGCCTTCATTCCACGGGATGATCAGTATGTCCCTAACGGGAAATCTATCAGACCATCAGCAGCCACTACAAGTCAACCTACAGAATCGGCTGAAGACATTCCTCCTTCAACACCACAAGCACCTACAACAAACCAACTGCTCCATCAGATACTTGAAAGGTTGGCTGTAACAAGCGCCGATTCACATACGTCAAGGAGCTACTTGTTGGAAACTACAAGGACCCAGACACCTCGGAGTCCACTTCATTTACCAGCACAAGGAGCCATGACGATCCCGATGGTGGAGATGCTGCTACCAGCCCCCCTCTGTTCCTGACAGATGGCACTGAGGACGGTGCAAAGCCTTAAGTGTGGGGAGGTCGGTCAGTACCTGACTTCCGGAGGTAATTTCTTTTCCTTAAACACCAGTAAAATAGGATATTTAGTTAATTTTTTTTCTTTTGTTTAGAATAGGATAAATTGTAGAGTAATAATTAGTTGCATGCATGTTCTACTTGATTGAAAATAATGAGTTTCTTCTAAGACCCTACTTTTTGAAAAATTTCACTAATTTAAATCAAAACCTTTGTGTAAACTTATTTGAAGTTGTATTTGGAACATAGTTTGAAAAGCTAAGAACACACAACCTATGAGATTTGAGCTTAATTACATGGTTACATTATTTAACCATAAATATTTTATTCTTGTGTGTTTGCTTCTCTATGATTGTAATCTTATTTTGTTTCATCATATATATCCAATGTTTAATATGTTATATGCATGCGTATGATTGAGGCCATTATTTGTTTAGCTCACTTATCCCAAATAAGCCTACCCTTTAAATTACCTTAGTCAACCACTTTGAGCCTTTTTAATCCCATTTGTTCTATATTTTACCATATTACTAGCCTTAAGCAGAAAAATAATTAAATATTCCAATTGAATCTTTGGTTAGCTTAAGATAGGAATGTTGTGTTAATTGAGTATGGAAAAATTGTGGGAACAAGGGATAATAAGGGAATGTGTCACGATAAAATAATGGGAATTTGGGTACCTACTCATGTGAGACTAGAAAAATTAAAAATCCATATGCATTGATAATGTTATGTTTACTTTTATTTTTATTTTAAAAAAATCCAAAAATATTCAATAAATAAGTAAATAAATAAGGGGACAAAATTACCCCAATGTTAAGTTAATGAAAAATCAATGCATATGTGATAAAATTAAAAAAAAAATTGATACATGAGTATGTAATGCAAAAGTGAAGACAATGGGTAGCTAGGCATGAATTAGAATTATATAGAGTATATGTATGTTAGGTGAAAGCTTAGGTTAATTAAAGATTCAATTTATAGCTCACTTAACCATATATATATACCCTCACCTTTACCTTAGCCCCATCACAACCTTGAAAAAGACCTCATGATGTTTGCATTGGTATATTAAATATTGTTGATTGGTTAGGTGAAGAACAAATTTTAGAAAGCATGACTAGAGAAGAGTAGAGTGATTACCCTATATACCTGAGTGATTAGAGTGCACATACACTACCAGTAAGGGTTCAATGCTTAATTCTATGTTCCCTGCTTTCATGAGCTGTCTTCTTAACAATGTTACCTATATTTACTATATGAATTGAGTTAGTGAAATCTAATTTATATTTGTCTTGAAGAGCTTACTTACTTTTAACCAAGTAGACAAGAAGCATATAGTTACATATATATATAGGTTGCATTGCATTTCATGAGTTTTACATTTCCCTATTCATTTACTTTATCTCCTTCAACTAAGCATGAGGACATGCTGATGTTTAAGTGTGGGAAGGTTGATAAACCATTATTTTATGGTTTATATTGTGTTTAATTGTGTGGTTTTATCAATTCTTTACCCACTTATTCATATGATTAGCATGTATTTACAATTCCTTCCCAAAATCACTCCATGGTTGAAAACTTGCTTCCTAGAGACCTTTAATTATGTATTTTAATTCTCCTTTATCCCATTCGATGCCGTGATCCGTGTGTTAAGTGTTTCAGGCTTCATAGGACATGAATGGCTTGAAAATTGGAGAGGAGGCTTGCAAAAATAGAAGGAACACAAGAAACTAAGGAGATGACCAGTGAGCAATGACGCGAGCGCATGGCCCACGCGAACGCGCGAAGTGAAGAATTCGCAGTGACGCGGACGCGTGCCTGACGCAAACGCGTGACAAGGAAAATCGCTGACTGACGCGAACGTGTGGACGACACGTACGCGTGACCTGCGCGATCTGCAAACATAACAGAATACGCTGGGGGCGATTTTGGGCCGCTTTTTGACCCAGTTTTCGGCCCAGAAACACAGACAAAACCTAGGGAACATGTAGAGACTCAACACGCATCCACACACATTGAGATTCATCACATTAGGATTACACTTAGTTTCAGATCTGAGTTTTTTTTAGAGTTGCATTACATTGATAGTTTATGCTTTTGCTTGGATTTTTGGATGCTGAAAGTCATTACCTCCGTTGAAGACATTACTTTAGTTTGTTTCCTTATTCCCTTATTTTTAATTAGTTACTCATTGACTCTATTCAATTAAGTATGTTACATTTTGGATTTATTAATATATGAAGTTATTTTTATTTTAATTAATTTCAATTCTCTATTTTATTTTAATTAATTATGTTTTCTCATATATTTATGATTATTAATTTCATGTCAATGGAGTAGAATTTCTACTTGACATGGGGTTGATTAAGAGGTGATACTTGAGTTGGAATGCTCAAGTGCTTGGTTAAACAGGACGTTGTTAGCTAACTTCATACTTACTAACACTAGACCTTCCCAAGGGAAAGGACTAGGACCTGAGGGTAAAAGTTAGTTCAATCACCATACCTTTCCTTATTTAGTAAGGAAAAATCGAGTGAGAACAACAACCTTTTTACACCACACTTGAGAAGATCCCTACAAGGATAGAAGTTCCACTTAATTATCCCCCAGTCAAGGCCTTTTATTCAGAGTATCAATAATTATTCTTAGTTTATTTTTATTGCCTCATTTCACAATTATTTTAATTTCTCATTATCAAACTCAACTTTCTGGGAATTTTCTGATTAATAAAATAGCTCTCTTTCCTGCAACTCGTTGGGAGACGACCTGTGACTCATACTCCCAGTATTTTATTTCTAAAATTTGTGACAACCCTTTTTAAATTGGTGAGGCAGATCTTAGCTGGTTAAGAGCTATACGTGCAACGTTGTCTCTTAATTGAAATCTCTAAATTGGTTAACTTCTGCCACGCACCATGGACCCATCATTAAATGGACAGAAGCCCATTTACTTCCCCATTCGGCAAAGAAACACGCTGAATAGCCAATGGGAGAGAAGAGCTTCCTATTCCTAACCCTCACCACCACCTTAATCTACCATAACTTCCTCGTTCGAGCTCCGATCGCCGCACCGTTTGCGGCCACGCATCCGTCGAGCTCTACATTTCTATCAGATCAATTTTATGGGTAAGCCATAATCTCACCTCAGATTCTCAACCCCCTTTTGATTTTCGAAATTTGAGTCTTTATAATGAGATTTTGTCGAATTTGGTATTCTAGGTTCAAATTAGCTTGTGGAGCTTACGGGTTTTGGGTCTCTTGGTCCGTGGGTACGGGGAGAATTCTTGCCTTGGCCAATTCTTGGTTTTGAGCTTGTGAATTTTGAATTTTGAATCATATATGTATGATAGATGTGAACTAGGTGTATATATACAAGTATTGGGATTGAATTGTGGACATTTGAAGGCTTGGTGAAAGATTGCCGCCAAGGTCTTTGTGGTTTTGTGAATTGTGGAGTTGTATGTATGACTTAAGTGTTGCCTTGGACCAACGCGGAAATCGGCCAAGGTATAGTTTAGATTTCACATATTTAATATGTCATGTTTTGTGAAAACTTAGGCTAGACGATCCTAGGATAAGTTGAAATGTGTGATTATGTTAATGTTTAGTAACTTTGATGGATTTATTAAATGATATTGAGAATGAGTAGTGATTGATGATTTTGTTGAAAGTGTGGTGTTGGTGTTTGATGATGAATTCAATTGAGTTTGATGGAGATTATTTTGTGTACTTGATATAAATTAGTAATTCTTGATGTAATGTTGAGCCATTCATGAGAGTGGTGTAGAGTATTTATTGTTGGTAATTGTTGAATAAAAAGGTTAAGTGTATATGTTGGTATGTGTGACAAGGGAATAATGTATATGCATGACTATATTTGCCATTGATTTGGGTTGAGGAAATGTGAAGATGTATGTGTATATGTAGGAGTTATTGAATGATTGAGAATATTGGGTGTGGTGTGTCGTACAATGAATGGAAGGTGTGGAGTTGAGTATTGGTAATCCTTTGATTGTGAAATGTTCAGGTATGGAATGAGATTTTGGTAAAAATAGAGGTTTGGTAATTTTTGGAAAAAACTAATTTTTAATGAACTTTGGTGGTCCATAACTCGAATATCTAATTTTGGATGAAGATGAGATTTGTTTCAAATCAAAGAGGGTTTCATAAGCTTGAGAACAGTATAAATTTTGTGGAAAACCGAATTCTGTAGAGGAAGTTATGGACGCCGAAAATCTTGTGCAAAAAATTTGAAATTTTTAAAAGTACAGTAGAATCAGGATTTCTGGTGTGTGCCTACGCACACTGGTGTGCGCACACACCAAGCAGTAACGAAAACTTCACTTGTGCGTACGCACGCCTTTGTGCACACGCACACCTTGTGTTTTATAGAAAACGTGCGTACGCACGGAATGGTGCGCACGCACACACAAGGGCATGCGTACTGCTGGTAGCGCTCACACAGGTGAGGCGCACGCACATTAAGAAGTTCCTGGCCGATGTACGCACGCACACACTCGTGCGTACGCACACGCTCTGCTTTTCACAACTTGTTCGCACGCACACTTGTGTGCGTCTGCACACACTCTATTTTTCCAGCACTTGTATTTTTATCCTTTTGATCCCAGATCTTACTAGTAATCTTAGTAATTAGTTGAAGTTAGGAATTTGAGGTAACTTAGGAATGAAGAAAAGGATAAACATGATGAATTATGAGAGAATGATGTGAAGGCTAAATGAACATATGTTGCTATGGCTAAGATGAATGATTATATGATGAATGTGAATGGTTTTGAATATTATGCGGCTTATGAATTTAATGATATCTGAGATACGAGTTTTCTTGGGTAACAGAACCGTGGCTTGCCACCACGTGTTCCAAGTTAAAAATCAATACTCTGTTGACCCTACGTCGTAAGGGTGACCGGACACATATAAATTCCTGAGAATGGATATCCCCCATTGAGTAAGATATAATTGAATGAACGATTGTATAAATGATGAATGAATGAGAAATCTATGCATTGACTCATGGGGATGCGCGACGAGGGACATTCTAAGGTTTTCAGACTTGTCGGGTTGGCTGGATAACCGACAAATGAGCCTCATCAGCCATAGGACAGGCATACATCATGTGCATTCTATTTGTTTTGTCTATTATGCATTACTTGGGATTGCCTAATTGAGTATATAATATGCTAATTGCTATATTTGCTACATGCACTACCTGTTTTCTACTTGTGCTTGAAATTATTTGGTTGTTTGTCTCTGCTAAATCATTGGTGATGGAGGAGCAGAGGAAAGGTGGATCGGTTCAGTGTTATAGTTAAGTTTAAGTAGATAAGATTAGAATTTCGTAGAATACCTACCCTTATTATGGATTCCGTCTAGAATTAATCTTTGTGACTGGGTGTTGGCATTCTAGGACTGCCTCTGGCATTCCCAGGACCTTATATTATTATATGCGTGGCACCTTTACCATTCTGAGAACCTCCAGTTCTCACCCCATACTGTGTTGTTATTTTCATATGCAGGTCGAGAGGCTCCTCGCTAGGCGTCTGGATTCCTGGAGCGGAGTAGTCCCTGGGTTCTTTTGATTATCAGTTTATATATATATA
>NC_029792.2:105770826-105803658 GCF_000816755.2 Arachis ipaensis | reverse complement strand
ATATATATGTACTTAGCTACTTAGCTTTCTCTCCAAGAAAATTGATTATTTTGTCCCTCATAGAGGTTAAAGGAGAGTTAAGGTTTTATTTCTGTATTTTGGGTATTTCGGGATACTTGTATATGTATGTAAAATATTCTCCGACCAGCCTTGTGCAGGCTAAGTCAGGAGCTAGTTATGCTGTATTCTTGGCTATCTATCCACTCTTTCGCATATTCATATCTATGATCTTTAGGTTTCTTAACACGCAAGTAATTCTGTTTCCTGAGCATTGCAATTTTTATTTTACGATTTCGCTTTACCCATTTTTCAAGGCTCCTAGTATATTATATTTTTCCACTTTTATACATATGTATTTTCTTGTTAGAGGTCTGTAACACCATACTACCTCTGTTATATGACTTAAGCATAAAGCTTTGTGTAGTAGGGTGTTACACCCCCAAAAGGGGAACGGAAAAGCTTCTAAATGGAGTGACAAACAAGTTCCTCTGCACAATCTTTTGAAGGAGCTCATCAGTTGTAGCCTGACGATTGGATTTTCTGTCGGTAAAGAATTTCGTGAATAAATTCTCGTTTCAAGTATAGTTTCTAAACCAACAAAGAATCCTTTCGTACAAAAAATTTGGTTGTCACTTAAGCAAACCCAATAAAAATAATAACCGAAGTATTTAAACCTCGGGTCGTCTCTCAAGTAATTGCAGGAAAGTGTGTTACTATTGGTTATGGGATTTTTTTTCTGAGAAATTTTGGAACGAGGAATGGAAAAATAAATGATTATAAATTAAAGCAATAAAAATTAACAAGAGGTTTTATGTAATTGAAATAAAAAGCCTTGACCGGAGGTATGATTAATTGGAAGTTCTATCCTTGTTGGATTTTCTCAAGTGTAGTATCAAAAGGTTGTTATTTTCACTTATTTAACCCTTACTAAATAAAGGAAAATCAAGTGATTGAGCTAACTCTTATTCACAAATCCTAATCCTCTCCCTTGAGAAGGATGAGTGTTAGTAAATAGAGAATTAGCCAACAACTTCCAATTTAACTAATCACTTGATGAGAATTCTAACTCTAGTGTCTCCTTTTAATCAACCCCCAAGTCAAGTTGGGAGTCTACTCTGTCAACATGAATACTATCTTCGTTGTCTTATAAGAGAAGTAAAAAGGGAACATGGTAATTAAAATCAATTGGAAGCAATTACACAAATAATAAAATTTAAATGGAAAAATACTTCTTGCATTAATAAATTCTAAAAGCAATCCAATTGTAACTTGAACAAAGATTAAGGATATGAAAGAGTAAGGGAAAAAGAAAACAAACTAGAATGATAAAGACTTCACGGAGGTAGTAACTCGTTGTAATATCCAACTCAAAAGCATAAAACTAGGAATCCTAAAACCTAGAGAGAGGAGAGAGCCTCTCTCTCTAGAAACTACATCTAAAACCTAAAATTATGTGTATAATGAATGAATCATCATTGATTCCCCTATTCTCCAGCCTCTATTCTGTGTTCTTGGGCTTGGATTTGGGCAAAAAAGGATCCCAGAAATTGCCCCCAGTGCTTTCTGCAACTTTCTGCACGTGGCACATGTCACGCGTACGCGTAGGTCACGCGTGCGCGTCATTTGGCAAAATTCCTTTTCACGCGTACGCATCGCTCGTCTTCTACGCTAGGCACGCGTGCGTGTCGTCCATGCGTGGGCGTCGCTGCCAGCTCTTCAAAACTTCATTTTTCGCGTTCCTTCCACTTTTGCATGTTTCCTTTTCATCCTCTAAGCCAAGTTACACTTCATTGTGTGTTCTTAGCTATAATTCATGTACCATATTACAATCTTCAAACAGGTTTAACACAAATTTTAATTTAAATTAGTGAAATACTATAAAATAGGGTCTTGAAAAGAAACTAATTACTCCAACCAAGTAGTGGTAGAAGAACATGCACAAAATCAAACAGATATGCAACCAAACATCCAAATGCAACAATTAACAAGGAAGATAAAGCATTGGTGTTGAAAAAGGAAGTAACTAACCCACGAAAGTCGGTATCGACGTCCCCACACTTAAAGATGGTACCGTCCTCGGTGCATGCTAAGATGTGCACGTGGTTGGGTGGCTCCAACTGATGCCTTTCTCTAAAGATTGTGCGTAGGAACTTGTTTGTCGCCCCATGTAAAAGTTTTCCGTTTCCCTTCCTGGTGGCCATCCTGAAAGAAGAGAAAAGGGAAGAAAAGTAACCCAAAAACAAAGATAGAAAACAAATAAAATATGGTTGGGTTAATGCCAAATAGTGAAAGTCTCAAGTACATGGTAGCTACAAATAATAAAATTTAAATGGAAAAATACTTCTGGCATTAATAAATTCTAAAAACAATCCAATTGTAACTCTGAACAAAGATTAAGGATATGAAAGAGTAAGGGAAAAAAGAAAATAAACTAGAATGATAAAGACTTCAAGGAGGTAGTAACTCCTTGTAATATCCAACTCAAAAGCATAAAACTAGGAATCCTAAAACCTAGGAGAGGAGAGAGCCTCTCTCTCTAGAAACTACATCTAAAACCTAAAATTATGTGTATAATGAATGAATCCTCATTGATTCCCCCATTCTCCAGCCTCTATTCTGTGTTCTTGGGCTTGGAATTGGGCCAAAAAGGAGCCCAGAAATCGCCCCCAGCGCATTCTGTAACTTTCTGCATGTGGCGCATGTCACGCGTATGCGTAGGTCACACGTGTGCGTCATTTGGTGAAATTTCTTTTCACGCGTATGCGTCAGTCATGCGTACGTGTCGCTTGTCTTCTGCGCTAGGCACGCGTGCGTGTCGTCCATGGGTGCGCATCACTGCCAGCTCTTCAAAACTTCATTTTTTGCGTTCCTTCCACTTTTGCATGTTTCCTTTTCATCCTCTAAGCCATTCCTGCCCTATAAAGCCTGAAAGCACTCAACATATAAATCACGGCATCGAATGGTAATAAAGGGTATTCAAAATTAACAGTTTAAAGGTCTAGGAAACATATTTTTAACTATATCACAGAATTAGGAAGGAATTGTAAAACCATGCAAATTATATGAATAAGTGAGCAAAGAATTGATAAAAACCACTCAAATTAGCATAAGATAAACCATAAAATGGTGGTTTATCATAGCCACCCGAATCCACCTTGCTCATCCTTGCATGCACCGAGGACGGTGCAATCTTTAAGTGTGGGGAGGTCGAGGCCGACTACCGTCGGTAACTTCTGCTTTCACCAACACCAATTCTTAAGTTTTTTTGTTAGTTAGTTATTGCATTACATGATAGATTGCATGTGTAGTTAGTTGCTTACATTTAGGTACTACTTGGTTGAAGTGATAATTTCTTGTCCAAGAAACAATTTTAGAACATTTCACTAATTTGAATTAAAATTTTTGTTGAACTTGCCTAAAAAAATTTAATTCGGAACATGGTTTTAGAGCTCGAACACACAAACCTAGTGAGCTTTTAAACCTATTCGATTGGTTGCATCTTATCAACCAATATTTTGTTTCGGTGTGTGTTGTTCTCTCTAAGATTGTGATCTTTGTCTTGCTTGATTCTATATTTCCATTGTTTGATGAATGAATGTATTTATATGATTGAGGCCCTTGTTTTACTATAGCTTACATACCCATATGGCCTTACCCTTTCATTATCATTTGCAAACCAATGTTGAGCCTATTTTATCCTATTTGTTCTCTATTTTAGCACATCACTGACTCTAAGTGGAAAATAATAAATGTCCTTAATTTGAATCCTTGGTTAGTTTAGACTAGTGGGAGTGTTCATGATTTAAGTGTGGAAAAGTTGGGTTTGGAACATTTGGTTTGGTAATTGGGTATTTTATACTTTTTGTGAAAATGTGAAAAAGATAGTTGAGCATCTTCTTGCATTCAATACCTTAATCATATGCATTGATTTCTCGTATAGTATATTATCCACCACATATTAAAAAAAGAAAAAAAAAGAAAAAAAAGAAAAAAAGGAAAAAAAAGCAATAAAAGGGGACAAAATACCCCAAAGTAAATGGTGGTAGCAATGCATATGTACTGTAGTCAATTTTGGGATGCATGAATATGTGGAAAACATAGTTAATGGGTAGTTAGATTTTGTATTTTGATTACATGGATTGTCTTAGGTTAGGTGAGGAGTTTAGGTTAATCAAGGATTCAGATTTTAGTCCACTAAACCAAATACAATCCTACCTTGACCCTAACCCCATTACAACCCTTAAAAGACCTCTTGATATATGTGTTCGTGCATTAAATTTTTGTTGATTGGTAGAAGAAGAGTAAGGCTTAGAAAGCAAGATTAGTAGAGAATTGAGAGAATCAAACCTCAAACACTAGAGTGATTAGAGTGTATACACTTCCGATGAGGGTCCGATGCTCGATTCTTTGTTTTCGGCTTTCATGAGCTTTCTTCTTGCAAGTCTACTTGTACTTTATTTTGAGATTTGAATTAGTGGAATCCAGTTCATGTTTGCTCTTGGAAGATTTATTTACTTTTAACCAAGTAGGTAGAAGCATTTAGCATGTAGTTGCATTCATATCGATAAATTACATTGCATAAGTCTTACCATTTCCCCTTCGCTCTTTTGGTTCTCTTGAGCTTAGCATGAGGACATGCTAATGTTTAAGTGTGGGGAGATTGATAAACCACTATTTTATAGTTTATTTTGTATTGAATTGAGTAGATTTTGTCAACTATTCTCACACTTATTCATATAATTTGTATATTTTTAAGTTTTCTTCCGAATTTTGTGCTAGGATTAAAAACATGCTTCTTTGGCCTTAAAATTGCTAATTTTTAATCTTCTCTTATTACCATTCGATGCCGTGATATGTGTGTTAAGTTTTTTCAGGTTTTATAGGATAGGAATGGCTTAGAGGATGGAAAGGAAGCATGCCAAAGTGGAAGGAACACAAGAAATTGAGGATTTGAAAAGCTGGCCTCGATGCGCATGCATGGATGATGCGTACGGGTGACCGGTGCAGCAGACAAATGACGAGTACGCGTGGATGACGCGTACGCATGGCAAGTTCAATATGTAGCGACGCATACGTGTGGCTGACGCGTACACGTGACGAGCGTCACGTGCTGCAGTTACGAGAAAATGTTGGGGCAATTTCTGGGCTGCTTTTGACCCAGTTTCAGGCCCGAAATTGAGGATAAGAGGCTGCAAAGTGAAGCTGGAAGGGGGAGTCATTCACTTTTCATTCATTCACACTTTAGGTTTTAGATGTAGGTTTCTAGAGAGAGAGGCTCTCTCTTCTCTCTAGGTTTTAGGGTTTTTATTATTATTTCTTCTTAGCTTCAGAATTTTATCTTGCTTTAATTTAGTTTTCTTCTACCTTTTATTGTTCTAGTATCTTAGTTTTCTTCAGAATTTTGTTTATTGCTTCTTTCTTCATTTGTTGTTACTAATTCCTTGCAATTGTTAGTCTTAGATTTTACATTCTCTTGTTACTTTTCTATGCTTTTATTTTGTGCCTTCCAAGTGTTTGATCAAATGCTTGGTTGGATTTTAAAATAGGTTTTTATGCTCTTGACTTGGATTGATTAATTAGATACTCTTGATTTATCAAAATTCTTTTGTTTATTGGTGATTGAAAGTTGCTAGTTGGTTTAAGCCTCACTAAATCTAGTCTTTGATTAGGACTTGTGAACTTAAATCGATTTTGCTCGCTTGACTTTCCTTCATTTGTTAGAGGATAACTAAGTGAAAGCGATTTGCACTTACCATTACAATTGATGATGATAATGAGGATAGGAATTCCAATTCTCAATCCTTGCTAGGACCTTTCTTAGTTGTTAGTTTATTTTTCTCGCAATTTATATTTTCTTGTTCCTTAATTCAAAACCCTAAAAAGAAGTACATCATAACCAATAATAAACATATTTCCTTGCTATTCCTTGAGAGACGACCCAAGGTTTGAATACTTCGGTTTATTTTTATTGGAGTTTGTACTTGTGACAACCTAATTAAATGTTGATCGAGGTTTAATTGTCGGTTTAGATCTATACTTGCAACGAAGTTATTTTGAGAAATTCTTTACCGATATTTTTTCTCCACCAGATGCTTGGATAACACTACAAGAAAAATACTAATTACATTGATGTTGTTCGACAAAAACTATATTTATCATCAGATTATATTTGACAAAAAAAAGTATTAACAGAAATACATTACCATTGAATTTTGAGTTTTGACAGAAATATTTCATTAATTAGCATCGGATTTTTTCGATGCAAAAAAGTCCCAATTGACAAAAAATTGATGATGTTTTATCATCATATTTTTTGGACGGTAATTAACGTGATTTAGTGACAAAGTCAACTAAAATTTACCGATGAATTATCCCATGCTAAATTTGATAGCAATGTAAAGCAAAATTAATTTTTTATAAATGAATCATATTTACCATTGAATAATCCGATGCTGATAATTAGCATCAAAATTTAATTTTTTTTCAAATTAATATTTTATATCCCAAGAACTCTACAAGGTGGCAGACAAGTCCTCCACTATGGCAAGGTTAACCTTCCCTCATCTCATTTGTCACCTCTGCAATTCGGCTGGAATTGACATAGAGGAAGACATCCTCATTGATGAGGACAAGCCCATCATTAAGAAAAGGATGGAGCAAACAAGAGATCCCACTCATGGACAAGAGCATGAGGAATTTCCTCATCATGAAATTCCTGAGATACCTCAAGGGATGCATTTTCCTCCACAAAACTATTGGGAGCAAATCAACACCTCCCTAGGAGAATTAAGTTCCAACATGGGACAACTAAGGGTGGAGCACCAAGAGCATTCCATCCTCCTCCATGAAATTAGAGAAGATCAAAGAACCATGAAAGAGGAGCAACAAAGGCAAGGAAGAGACATTGAGGAGCTCAAGCACTCCATAAGATCTTCAAGAGGAAGAACAAGCCGCCATCACTAAGGTGGACCTGTTCTTTAATTTTCTTGTTCTTTATTTTCTGTTTTTCGAAAATTGTGCTCTATGTTTATTTATGTTTGTGTCTTTATTACATGATCATTAGTGTCTAAGTGTCTATGCCTTAAAGCTATGAAAATAAATCTATCACCTTTCTTAAATGAAAAATATTTTTAATTGAAAAAGAAAAAGAAGTACATGAATTTCAAATTTTAAAACAGTTTAATTATTTTGATGTGGTGGCAATGCTATTGTTTTTCTGAATGAATGCGTGAACAGTGCATATTTTTGAATTTGTTGATTCATGAATGTTAAAATTATTGGCTCTTGAAAGAATGAAAGGAAAAGGAAAAATGTTATCTGATGATCTGAAAAATCATAAAATTGATTCTTGAAGCAAGAAAAAGCAGTGAAAAGCTTGCAGAAAAAAAAAAGAAAAAAAAAGAGAAGAGAGAAAAGAAAAAAAAAAGAAAGAAAAAGAAAAGCAAGCAGAAAAATCCAATACCTCTTTAAACCAAAAGGCAAGGGTGATAAAAAGGATCCAAGGCTTTGAGCATCAGTGGATAGGAGGGCCCACAAGAATAAAATCCTGGCCTAAGCGGCTAAACCAAGCTGTCCCTAACCATGTGCTTGTGGTGTGAAGGTGTCAAGTGAAAACTTGAGACTGAGCGGTTAAAGTCGAGGTCCAAAGTAAAAAGAAGAGTGTGCTTAAGAACTCTGGACACCTCTAATTGGGGACTCTAGCAAAGCTGAGTCACAATCTGAAAAGGTTCACCCAGTTATGTGTCTGTGGCATTTATGTATCCGGTGGTAATACTGGAAAACAAGGTGCTTAGGGCCACGGCCAAGACTCATAAAGTAGCTGTGTTCAAGAATCAACATACTTAACTAGGAGAATCAATAACACTATCTGGATCCTGAGTTCCTATAGAAGCCAATCATTCTGAACTTCAAGGGATAAAGTGAGATGCCAAAACTGTTCAGAAGCAAAAGCTAAAAGCCCCACTCATCTAATTAATACTGATCTTCATAGATGTTTTTGGAATTTATTGTATATTCTCTTCTTTTTTATCCTATTTGATTTTCAGTTGCTTGGGGACAAGCAACAATTTAAGTTTGGTGTTGTGATGAGCGGATAATTTATACGCTTTTTGGCATTATTTTTAGTATGTTTTTAGTATATTTTAATTAGTTTTTATTATGTTTTTATTAGTTTTTAAATAAAAATCACTCTTCTGGACTTTACTATGAGTTTGTGTGTTTTTCTGTGATTTCAGGAATTTTCTGGCTGAAATTGAGGGACTTGAGCAAAAATCTGATTCAGAGGCTGAAAAAGGACTGCAGATGCTGTTGTTTTCTGACCTCCCTGCACTCAAAGTGGATTTTCTGGAGCTACAGAAGCCCAATTGGCGCGCTCTTAATTGCGTTGGAAAGTAGACATCCTGAGATTTCCAGCAATATATAATAGTCTATACTTTGCCCGAGATTTGATGGCCCAAACAGGCGTTCCAAGTCAGCTCAAGAATTCTGGCATTTAACTCCAAAACTGGCACAAAAGCTGGAGTTAAACGCCTAAACTGGCACAAAAGCTGGCGTTTAACTCCAAGAAAAGTCTTTACACGAAAATGCTTCAATGCTCAGTCCAAGCACACACCAAGTGGGCCCGGAAGAAGATTTCTGCATTAATTACCTATTTCTGTAACCCTAGGCTACTAGTTTTCTATAAATAGGACCTTTTGCTATTGTATTTTCATCTCTTTTACACACTTTTCATATACTTTCATAGATCTTTTCACATTTGGGGGCTGGCCTCACGGCCATGCCTGAACCTTGTTCTTATGTATTTTTCAAGCCGACAATCTCCGTGGGATCGACCCTTACTCACGTAAGGTTTATTACTTGGACGACCCAGTGCACTTGCTGGTTAGTTGTGCGGAATTGTGACAAAGTGTGATTAACGTTTGAGAGCTCCAAGTCTTTGGCGCCATTGTTGATGATCACAATTTCGTGCACCAATTCTACATTGCAACATCTCCATTTTCATGCGGATCTTGTCTTGGTCCATCAACAATTCGGCATGGACTGTCACAATAGTCTATCTATCCTCTTGACCATTGATTTATGCTCATTCAATTAAGCAAGTAAGATGCATATTCGTTCCTCAGTTTTAATTCTTACAGGGGTCATGCAACTTTGCGTGAGGTTGTGGTCAACTCACTAAACTCTATGATGATCTCTTGGATGTGAAGGTGAATTTGTAGCTATAAAGGATAAACTGCTAGTGAAACTGAACAAAGAATGCTGGCCAAAAACGTCATTTCCCATAACATATACGGTTCTTGTATGGGTTACCAAGGGTGTCAAGCAAAACCGAATTAGGATAATTTCTTGACGCTTTGTTGGCAATGGTGGGTCAAAGCCTTTACTTCTTGTGTGAATTGTCCTACACAATAATAAGACATTTGTTATGAAGTTGAAGTAAATATTATTTGAAGTATATTAAAAAATACCAAACTTACATGTATCACTTCAAGCACTCTTCTATCCACAATGCCTTGTTCTCTTTTTTGGTGTGGAGGTGTCTGAAGAATTTAAAGTCATATGGCTCGTGCTCGAACTCCTTTGCATACAAATAGTCAACAATAAAACAAGTTATAATTCTATTTGAAATAAAACACATCGTTTTAAAAATATGGTACCATTTTCCTTTTGGTTGACCCAATGATTGTTGAGCCCCAAAATGCAATGAGCCACCCTTGGTAGATGCCTTGTTTACCTTACTTGTCATTTGATGGTGTTTGAGTTGATAGTCTGTGTCCCAATATTGCCTCAATTGCCAATTTAACTGAGGCTACAACCGTTGACTTGTATCCTCCTTTCTATCAAGGATGTCTTGGAGCATCTATTAAAGTTGACAACTGTAAAGATAATCAAAGGTATTTTTCATATAAGACTCATGTATAATCTTCCATCTAAAGACCTCTTATACAAGTAACACTAAGACATAATAACCAAATTAAAACAATAAGTCAATTTAATAACCAAATCTAAATAATAAGACAATTTAATAACCAAATTAAAAGTGATAATGAGGATAATTTTATCTTCTACTTCTCGTACTATCTATCTCTAATGATATGCAGAATCTTTTCATAGCTAGGGCATACTGCATGTCATACATGAGTTTAATGACATTCGATACCTCTTAAATTATTGCATTAGATGGAATAAAACTAAAAGAAAAATGTGTTAGGGATAATGACAATCAAATGACAACAAGGCACATATATAAAATGAGGCATATTAGTGTACAAGTATAAAAAGTGTTATAAAAAATGACAATCATGACTCTTTATCCCCATAAACCTTTCCTGTGTGACATTTATACATTTATTCGAGTTAGAGGTATAATTATCATCAAATCTCAATTTTTGAATCTACCTACATACATTTTGTCTTTAAGCAAAAGTTAAAGAAAATCCAAACTCTAGTTTAGACCAATAACCATTTTCAAGATATTTTAAGTTCAAATATGGAGGTTTGCAAACTTCTACCAAATCTAATTGTGCCTTGTCATTATTCTTGATTTGTCATCGGTCATTACTATGTGCATGATGTTATTAAAAAATGTCTTCTCAATATGCATCAAATCAAGGCAATGACGAACTAAATTATCCTTGTAATAAGACAATTTTCAAAATATACTTTGCTTAGTACAATTATGCATTCTATTATATCATAGTACTTATAACTTCTGTTTTCTAAAGTTCTCATAATATTATGTATCCACTGCCAAAATTCTAAGCCACTCAACCTAATAAGATCTTCTTCGTGCTCTGTTTTATTCTTCTTGAATGAGTCTTTGTTTCATAAGAAAGGATGATCACTATCAAGAAACTTTTAATGATAATCAAACCATGAATTCTTACTCCGAAAATGCAACCAAAATGATTTAGTATCTTCTAAGAAAATGGGACATGATAACCTACCTTGAGTCATCTAAGTAGACAGCATCTCACATGTAGAAAAGTCATTGGTTTACATCAACGTTGTATGCATTCAAAAGTTTACCTTTATTAAAATATCATGGGTTTCTACACCATCATACCATAACTCTTTCATCTTATCCATTAAAAGTTCCAATTAGACATCAATTTTAGTTTTAAGGTGTTTGAACGAGTATTTTGCATATTATAAACATATAGGGATTATTCATACACATTTTTTGGAGTAGATTGTGTGGAGTAACAACAACAGGCCAATAAGAATATGGATTCCCAAAGTTAGAGTTTGGTGTGAATCCATTAGAACACAAGCCTAATCTAATCATTTTGCTCTTTAACAAAATTTGGATATTTAGTCAAAGTAAAACTGATAAATTCATATTTTATGATAATTTTTGGATTGAAAAGAGTGAAATTTATCAACGTAACTTGCACTTATTTCTTGTAAATGCTTGCTTTTGTGAATTTTCTCCTAATTATGCTTAATTAATTAAAACATACTTTTTAGGCTTTTAGATTTATCAAATTAATTTTACTTTATTCTATTTGATACCATGATATATTTGTTTAAGTTGTTTAAGATTTAAAAGGCAAGGATGACTTAAAAAGATGGATGAAAGCATGCAAAATTCGAGATTTCATGAAGAAATGATGAATTGGCAAAGCCACAGAGATGCGCATACATCATGCATGCATACACATGAGATGCGTACGCATCATAACCATCTCATGTTTCATTACGAAAAGGCACGTGAATCACAATTTAGGGGCCTTTTTAGCCCAATTCAGTCCAATCCTGATGCATCTAAAGGAAGCATGATGGAGGATTAAGATACAACACACATACACTCTCATTTTACACATTTTTTTATGCTTTTAGTTCATAGTTTTTAGTGAGCGAAGCTCCAACTTCTCACTAGGTTTTTTAGGATTTTACGTTAATTTTGCCTCTAGTTTTGGATTTTAATCTAATTTAACTATAGTTTTGCTCTTATTTTCTTGTTCCTCTATAGTACTTTGCTTAGAATTTCTTGTTAGTTTCCTTTTCTTTGTTTTGCTACTTTATAAACTATGTGAATTTTGAGTTTCTTATGAATGAATTTGATATTTTATATTTTATTTATACTTATTTGATAAATTATTTACATTAGTTATGTGATAGATTTTCTTTCTTGGCTTGGGATTGAGAAAGTGGGCGACCTTGAGTCATTAATATCCAATTTTGATTAGTAACTTAGAGTTGCTAGTTGATCTTATTTTTACTAATGCTAACCTTTTACTAAATTCAATTAGTACGTTGGTTAGTATTTATGAATTAAGACTAATTATGCTTACTTAATTTTTCTCAATATGTAGAAGTTGACGAAGTGGGATTAACTCTTAACAATTACCATGTTTGTGATTAGTAACAAGGATAGTGATCCTTAACCCTCAACCCTAGCCAAGACTCTTTTAGCACTTAAAGTTCCACTTTTACTAGTTAATTGTCTTAATCATTTCTAGTTTAATTTATTTGCTTCTTAGTATAGTTCACATTTTAATTGTTGCCCCTTCTATCTCATGCTTGTTTAGTTAATTCTTTACTTGCTCATTGATTCTATTTTCTTGATATTTAGTTATTAATTACTCTTTTAATTTCTTGTCATTTAATTTTTCGTAATTACGATCAAACCCTTCGATTCTCATAGCCAATGATATTGCACCCTATTGTAAGTCCAAAGAGAATGACCTAGACCTAAACTCCCGGTTATTATTTTGAATTGTGACATTTTAAAACTAAACTTTGATAGTGTTGTATCCCAGTTTAGAACTATATTTACAACTTTGAGCTTTTTAACTTGTGAATTTCCAACCGGTTCGTAACACTTATCAGAAACCATGTTTTATTGTACGATAGATGTGTCAAAAAATCATCATCTCTTTTATTTTCAATGTGCCATATCATATCTCAGCTTAAACTTATTGAGGCATACAATCATTTAAGTCTAGGAATGAAGGACAAGTAATGCATTCTTTTAAGTAGAATTCTCTTTATTCTCTATGTTCTATTTCTCTCTTGCTCTGCCCTAAACCGATGGTAGAAAGAGGCGAAGGTTCTTTAAACCTTCCAAAAAGTATAAAATGAGAGTTTATTGTAATGACCCAACTTTTAGCATGTCATGACTAATGCTAATCGGCAGGTATTACTCATCGATCAACCTATGGGCTTTAGACTTTGTGTTTAGTTATATAATATTGAGCCTATCGCACTCGTCGTATGCGGATTTATGTATCCTTATACATTAGCGTGAGTTAGAAAATTAGATAAGTATAAAGTAATCACAAGCATGGAAATAAACAAGTTGTAATGCCTAATGTCACTAAAGCCTCACACAAATATATAGAGTAGCATCAGTCATACAAACTATAAGATAATCTTAGCCCAGACATAGATTCTAATAATATCTTATATTATATATAGATATTATATAGACACGTATGGACCATAAGACATCTCAGGTCCAGACCTATTTAGGAAGCCTCTAGTTTAGAACGTGGTGCTAACAGAAAGCAGTAAGATCCTATCCCTCAAGAAAATATTAACAAGTAGAGGAAAAAATATTCTAGTCTCCATAGTTGCACACAGTAACGGATGTCTTCAAAAATGCTAAACATTACCTAATAGTCTAGGTTACAGCAAGCAACAGCCTCAGCTTTCAGTGAACGTCACCGTCTGCTCCACCTGTAGAAATAATAAAGGGAAGGGGATGAGAACCTAAGGTTCCCAGTAGGGTACTAAGAAGGGGACAAATATTATGTTAGTCCCAGGGCACAAGTCTAGATTTTTAGATCGTTATGCGTTTCATTGTGTTAACCCTAGGTTTAAGTTTTAGTCTTCGCTCATTTATCTAGTCTCTATTTCTCATTAACTAAACTATAATCTCTCACAATTTACATGTAGCAGTAATATTAAATAAGGCATAATATACAATCACAGAGGATATGCATAGAGCACAGACACAGAAAAAATGCGTCAAACAAAATGATGCATGTATGTCCTAAGAAGGCCATGAGCTCACGCGTCGGTTAACTATCCACAACTTGATGTTACCTAGGACTAAGCCCATATATGGCTTTTCCAACTACTTATGTTCTGCATACATGTCTAATGGACAAAGCCACCTATATTCTGACAATTGGCAATCGTCGCAGAGATTGATGCCATAATATGCAAACCGTTGGAAAAACAATTTGCATTCTTTGGGTGTCTTGACTAACAATTTCAACCAAGCACTGGGCAAGAAGGATACAACCATTACCCTTGTCAGACATACACTCTGAAAAGGTGTACACTCTGAAATCTTAATGTCTCTAATCCTTTCTCTTAGTGTTAAACTTTTAATACATTATATCATTCTAAGTGTGAAATTATTTTACCCTCAATCTTTTAATAAATTTTAATTTTTCCCTTCTCTTATTTTATGATGCAATCTCATTCTAAATCTGTTCTGAAGTAACACTTGTATCTTTAACCTTTTTTATAAATTACTATGTGTTTTAATCTTTTCTTAAAAGACTTTTGTGCCTTCTTCCTTCATAATTATTTTTTTCCCGTATTGTGTTTGTATTATGATAATATTATCCTTATTATTCACCTTTTACTATTTTAACCTCACATATTTTTCTAAAATGACCATTTTATCCTTAAAACTTAATTTTTACTCTCTTAACCTTATATTTTACCCAAAATGTTTATTTTACTCTTAGTGTTTCTACTTTTACTATTTTAACCTTATATGTTACTGATGAGCGCTAGATACTGGTTTAGAATTTTACAAGTTTAAGAGCTCTATTTCGTTGTAGCTCTAAGCTGGAATTCAACACTCTTCAAAGTTTAGTTTAGAATGTCACAATTCAAATCAAATACTGAGAATTTTAATCTCGGGTCATTCTCCATATGAATCACAATTGAGTGCATATCACGGCTATGGGGGAAATCGGGGTTTTGAGTGTAATAAATGGGAATTTAAATAGCAAAAAATTAGAGAAGATGCGAAAGTAAGTGCAATTGCTAAAAGGATCTTGGCAAGGGTTGAGAGTCAAAGATCACTATCCTTGTTACTGACCACAAATATGGCAATTATGAAGAGTTAATCCCACTTCGTCAACCTCTACATATTGAGGAAAATCAAGTAGGCATAATTAATCCTAATCTATAAGTCCTAACCAACTTATTAATTGAATTAGTAAAAGATTAGCGTATATGAAAACAAGATTAACTAGCAATACCAAATCACCAATCAATATCAGACATCAATGACTCAAAATTACCTAAGTCCTCAATCCCAAGCCAAGAATGAAAATCTACTCTATAATTGAAAAAGATATTTTGTCAAACACTTGGTAGGCATAAAAGAAAAACATCAATAATTGCATGAATTAATAAAATCTATGACTACCAAATACAAAAAAGCAATAATAACAACTTAGTTAAGCATTAATAAAGCATAAATACATCAAATTGCATTAAAAGAAAATGAGAATTTAACAATTGTTTATAAACTAAAATGACAAAAACAATAGAAACTAACAAGAGAAATCTATCAAACTAAGGTAGTAGAACAATAAAATGTAATTAAAACTAAAATTAAACAAAATTAAAACCTAAAACTAGAGAGAAATTAAATTAAAAACCCTAGAATTCTAGAGAGAAGTTGGAGCTTTTCTTTCTAAAATTTCAGTAAAACGTGATAGAAAACCTAAACTAAGACTACTTCCCCCATCCCCTTTCATCTTAGCTTCATTATACCATCAAAAATGACTATTGGGGGCCTTTGGAAAGCCCACAAATGAGGATGCATGTGTTTCATTAAACTAGGCACGTGGAAGGTTTTTCGCACATGCGGAGAAATGTTGCGCACGCGGAAAATGGTCGCTCACACAGAAAACGCGCCTAATCGAGAATGGCTCGCCTGAACGAGACATTCGTCCATGCGAGATATGCTCATTCATGCGAGTATCCAGCAATCTCCACTCTGAATCACTTCCCAAATTTCCTTCTTCGCTCAATTCTTTTTTATCCTTTGAAGCCGTTGATGTATCTAAACCCTGAAATAGTTAAAGAAATTTTATCACGGTATCAAATGGAATGAAATGGAATTAATTTGACAAATTTTTATAGTATAAAAAGAATGTTTAATCAATTATGCATAATTATGAGAAAATTCACAAAAGGATGCAATTTTAAAGAATAAGTGAAAGATAAGTTGATAAATTCCACTCTTTTCAACACAAAAATCATCATAAAATATAGATTTATCAATTCTCTCATTCTTAAAGACTAGCATGTTCTCATGCTATAACACTAATCAACAAAGAGGATAAAAGATGTCAATTGAGACATATGCAAACCATTTACACTTATTATGCACAACTACCTAATTCTACCTACTTTTCACATAGGGTTGGTTAGAATCAAATAATTTTTCAAGATGTAATAAGGCAAAGTGGGCAAAGATGTATGTAACACCCTAATATTCAAATCCTTATGCTCGAGTCATAAGTCAATGATAATAAGGTGGTACGACTCTCAAGGTGGATTTTTAATACATAGTTATAAGTATAATTGAAAGGAGTATTAATCGAGAAGCCTGAAAAGAGTAAAAATAAAATCGTGAAGTCGTATCACTCAAGTATCGACAACTAAAAGATAAAGCGTGAAGTCGAAAGCGATATAAGGATAAAGTCATAAAGGAGATTAAGAGAAGGACAATATATAGATATATAACATAAGTAAATAGCCACTAGTCGCGACCCGCGAAGTTTAGACTGGCTAGGGTACAGTATGAAAGTAGTTGACAACAGTATTTCCTAATCTCTTCCAAACAAAACATAAGAGCCTCTATAAGCAAGTTCAAAAGAGTTCAATACATAATATAAGCTTTTCAAAATACAGGTTGAGAGATTCTAAGCAAATATAAAGTAGAGGATATAAAGATCTTTGCCATCTCTCTGATGAACCACAGCTCACTTCTGAGCACCTGGACCTGTATTTGAAAAACAAGAGATATATACGGAATGAGAACCCTTGACCCATGGGTTCCCAGTACGGTAAAAGTTCCAAATAAATACAATGCATTGTAATAAAAACTCACTAAGCATCCTAAACTTCCTTTCATCAAATATTCATCCTATGTTTTCGCTAATCCATAAGTAGGCAACTGTCATAAGGGAATGCTAAATCTAATTCATATTCCTCATGCTTCCCAACTTTTTAACTCTCCAACAAATCAGAATCAGAGTCGTAAGCCAGACCATCACCAGTTATTTTGTCTCAACAATTCTATATGAATACTTCATATCCTCACCTAGAGCAAGTGAAATCACTTCACTACGTCTACCCAGGGAGCTCATGTGATCTCATTATCAACTTGGAGCAAGTGAAATCACTTCACGGCGTCTACCCAGGGAACTCAAATTATCTCATTCAATAATCATCATTTCAAATTAATCATATCATTATTCCATCTCAACAAGAACAGCCCTCAACGTCAATCTACACCAGCATGAGGGACCTCTTAGTTATACAAACACAATCAATACAGACAAGTAATACACAATTAAGGTACAAGTAGAACAGATAGCATATAGTCAGGTAACATAGCATATATGATATAGCAAAATAAACAAACAGGCAAACCCAAACAATTCAAATATATGCAAATGATGTATGCTTGCCGTATGGCTGATGAGTCTCATCTATCGGTTATAAAGCCAACCCGACAAGTCCTGGTAGCTAACCATTGGACTATCCCTCTGTCGTACATCCCCAACTCGAGTTATTCACAATCGTAATCATAATCACACAACACCCACACTGGTGTTTATCCACGGGGGCGAGCTCATCTGGAACTTTCACAGTGTCCAGCCACACTTACGACATAGGGTCAATAGAATCTCAGATCTCAACTTGGAGCAAGTGGAGACGACCCACTGCATCTACCTAAGAAAATCCGAACTCAGGTAATTTCACAAATTTCAATTCAACCTCGACTGGGAGCAAGTGGGGGCTAACCACTGCATCTACCCTAGGAGTTGCAAACCAAACCCAGAGTAAGTGGAATCAATGCCACTACATCTACCCAGGCAGGTATATCTCACCACATCCCGAAGTAAGTAGATCAATGCCATTGTATCTACCCAGGCTGGCATATCTCACCACATTCCGGAGCAAGTGGGACGAACCACAACCCTTGCGTCCACCCGGGGAGCCTCTATACTAACCAACCTGGAGCAAGTGGGGCGCAACCACAACCCTTGCATCTACCCAGGATGTACGTTCTCATATGCCCAGGAGGAACCAAGGAGGGGATCCTAACCTCCCACCATCTTGTTGGGGGCGATTTTACAATACCAAAAAGAATAAGGAAGGGGATCCTCACCTTCCTTCATTTCTCTGGGGTCGCACTTTCGAGAAAGAGAGCTCAAGATAAAACAATCATTCAAAGTCATATTTTCATTTCCATCCATAAATCAATATTTATCATAGCCATCCGGCTCATAACATAACCCATAACCAGCCAATAATCATTATTAAATACAGCCCTTTGGCTCATAGCATACACCACACTTCCATCATCACCCTCAGTAACTCATACAATCATCATTAATCGTAATTCATCATTAACTCTCCCCTTACCTCACCCTCAAGCTACCACCCTTTCTAGTCCCTTCTCATTTCAAGGCATACTATACGGCTTTAAGACTTAAAAGGGTGAGAATGGAGGCTTAAAAGTCTGACATTTGGCGTTAAAAACTCAAAAATCAACTTCTGCTGAAAATGGGATCACGCGTGCGCGTCGCCCATGCGCACGCGTGGAAGGCTGAAAAAGTAGAGTGCCGCGTGGGCGTCGCCCATGCGCACGCATGGGAAGCAGAGAGATCAAGTGACGCATGCGCATCAGTCACGCGTACGCGTGGGTGCATTTTGTGCTCTTCGCACAAAACCAGCACAATACCAACGCAACTCTCTGGATTTTCTACTGGGCACTTGCATCAATACAGCGATGCATACGCGTCGGCCAGGCGCACGTGTGATAGAGTAAAAATCGTGAGTGATGCGTGCTGGTCGGCCATGCGTGCGCGTAGGAGTATGTTTTCTTAAAAATTTTACTAAGTCTGAAAAAGCTGCAGAATTTTATTTTCAAACCTCAAACTTCTGCCACACATAACTTCTTCTACAAAATTCCCTTTTTAACCAGTTCTAAACCGTTGGAAAGATCGTTAAATGAACTCTCATAAAAATCCGGTTTTGAAGAATTCCTAACTTCGAGGGCCGAATTACGGACCGCCAAAGTTGGTCAAAAATCAGTTTTTACCCAAAAACAGAAATCACCAATTATTCCAATGTTCATTTCTACTCATCCAAATGACCACAACCCAACCACATTCACATAATTACACTCAACCAAAACTAAACCTACCTCATCTACACAATTTCACCCAAAACTATCAAATTCCACACCTCAATTCCTCAAACCTTATTATTCAATAATCAAACCAATTATTCACACATTCAATATCTAAAATCTATCCAATCTCTTATATCATCACACAATACACACATCAACTTACCTTCCTTACCTCTTTCCGGCCTCCGGCCTCCGGCCCAAGATTCACGGCCTCCTACCCGAATTCACAATTTAAATGCATATTCCACAAACCAATATTCATTCTCCAATTCATCAAATCCTCAACACACCAAACATACAAATTCACACAATTCTCAACCCAATCATTAATTTACATTACATATCAACTATGCATATTAGTACCAACTATTTACACAATCCAAACTTAATCCTAGGGGCATCTAGCCTAGGAATTCTCATCACACTACACGGTACTTAAATGAAACTTAAACCGTACCTCTTGTAGCCAAAATAATTGAGCTTTTTCTTGGAAGTCTCCACCAACCCTTTGCTCCAAGCCTCACCAAAGCTCCACAAGCAATACCAACCTCCCAATTGTGTACCAAAATCAACCAATACTCTAACATAACTAATTTCACACTTACAATCAACCTAGGGTTCATGAAAATGATAAATTACAAGAGTTTGAGTACTTCTTACCTCAGCCCATATGAAATAGAGATAGAACCCACTTAGAATCCATGTTAGAGTATCCCTAAACAACCAAAATCACAAGATTTTAACACTAACTACCCAAAAACGCGTAACAGTGGGTTATTTCGAAAAATGGGCAGAGATGAATGGAATACTCACCACAATAACTAGATAGAATCGAAGAGGATGACAAGAGCGATGTATGGCCGCAAACGGCTCGTCAATCGGAGTTTCGGAGAGAAAGTTATGGTGATTTGAAGTTTGATGGAGTTAGGATTTTCTCTCTTCTTCCTCTCTTCTCCATAGCTGCGCCTCTCTCTCTTTTTTTAGGGCTGAAATACTCATAACTAAGGTCTATATATGTTGGGTCTTGGGCCCACTTGGGCCCGGTTCACTTGGTTTGGTCTGTTGGCCCAATTTTGGGCCAAAACCTCTAAGATTAGAGTTTTAAATCGTATTTTAAATATTTCTATCTTCCCAAATTATAAATTCTTATTTCTTAAAATTATTCACTTCTAATTAATTTTCTTAGCCACAGTATCGGACAAATCGCAGCCGGTACTGTCGGTCAAATTTTCAGTGCGCATTTTTATTCAGAAAACTATGTTTTCCGACTCAGAAGAATTCACTGAGTCCAAATATCATATTTAAATTATCAAATTCCGATTACTAAATTTTCTATCCATATTTGCTCCTATTTAATTTATTATTTAATTAATTACGGTTTGATCGAATTTTACAATGTACATCAAGCAATTCAATCCCATTAATCATTTGAGTTCTAAAAATTACAAACTTTCAAGGTCATATGATAGGTGAAATAAAGAATTGAGCAATCGAACCCTCACTAGATGTGTTTACTCTCTTATCGCTCTACTATATAGGTTTAATCATTCAATTCTCTTCTAACCTTGTTTTCTGATGCATTTGCATCTTTTGTTGTTTTTCTTGCTTTTGATTATTGTTTTCTTAGGTTTAATTATAGTTTCATATTCTAATCTCATCACTTTTGATTATCTTTTTCAACTAAGGTGTTTGCTAAGTGTTTTCAAGGAAAATCAAGTAGTAAAGGAAGGTTGATCAAGAAGCAAAGCATTGCCTGAAGAATCAAGAGCCAAGCACATAAGGATCAAGCCATGTAGAAGAGGAGAGGCTTAGGCATGACACACCCTGGAGGATCAAGCAAGGGTGTGCCACGCCCTGAGGATTGAGGCACAGGCATTCCACGCCTGGGCAAGGGTGTGCCATGCCCTGGAGTGTAATGCACTGGCATGCCATGCCGAGGTAGGGACGTGCCATGCCCTATAGAAATTGAGCAAGGCGTGCCATGAGCAATATAAGGTGTGCCACGCATGAAGAAGAGCAAGGTCCCTGGGAGCAAGCCAAGCAGAGGCATGCCACGCCCTGGCTAGGCACAAGGGGACATGCACGTGAGATGCAAGGCGTGCCATACCCTAGCCCAAACCAAGGGGCATGCCATGAGCAGGATTGGGCATGCCACGTTCTAGCTCAAGATGCCTAGCCCATTATGTTTCCCATGTTGAATTCTCTAAGGCCCAACTTCAGAGATTTGATTTTAAATTGATAATTGGAGAAGATTCTGTAGTTAATTAGTTTTGAATTCGATTTAATTATGTTTTAAATTCTAGGATTTGAATTAATTAGAGCTTATTTTAATTATTTTGATGAAGACAAGATTAGGTTTTGAGATGTGAATTAGAGGAAACCTAGGTATAAATAAGTGGATTACATTCACAGTCACAACCTAGTTCCTTCGTGACAGTTTCATTGTTGATTTTGCACCCACCTTGAGTCACTAAACCTTTGTCAAAGGATTAAGAGCTCTGTTCATACTTTGATGGTTTTTTAATCTAAGTTATCTTTTGTTTTAAAGCTTTTCATAAATCTATTTCATGATTGAGTATTTCGTTTTTATCACTAAAGGATTAGTAGCATCGACAGGTGTGCTAATCCCGTTTTGGATTTGTTTACTGATTTGACAGACTGATTTCAAATTGTGCTTGAAAACTCTTATACATGACTTTTTAAATCGACTAGACATAGTAGTTTTCTAAGTGTGCGACACAATACATGATTTTCAATTACCCTAGTTTTGAATACGTGACATATAATTCGGATGAGGACAATTCTTGAAATTGTGTTTTCTCATAAGATTCAACCGGATAGGACTAGCTTAGATACGTGACATATAATCTGACCTAAGGACTACTTTTGAATCTTATGAGAAACTGAATCAGATTTTGCACTTAACTTTTTCAATTAATCGATTAACTAAGATATTGGTGGTTAGTTAATTGAGAAGAAACTAAGGAGTTGAGACATCGAAAATCGGTTACTTAAGATTTGTTGTGAAAAGAGATTTGCATGCTTTAGAACTGGGTTAACAAACTTTACTTATCCTGAGAACATGAGCATCTCCGAAACCTTAGACATTTACCACCATTGATTTTTTCCAATTCAACAGTTACTACCTCCGAAGCATTCAACCTTCAAGATTCCAGCATTCAACCATTCTAGGATTCTTCAGCATTTATCAATCCAGGTTCTATTGATCTAATTAGTGATTTAATTTTATATTTGCATGCTCAATCCTTTAATCCTCGTGAGAATGATATCCACTCACCGTGGTATTACTTGAACGATCTGGTGCACTTGTCGGTATCTGAGCTTCACTTTCTCTCATCACTTTCTAAGACTTATTTTTCTTATAACAATCAACAAATATTCAATGTATATGCACACAATTATCAAGAGAACTTTAGAGGATTGTAATGGGGTTAGGGTAAAGGTGAGGATGTATTTGGTCAAGTGGACTAAAAATTTGAATATTTGATTAGCTTAAACTTCCACCCAACCTATAACAACCTACTCAATCCTAATCCTTGAACCTAACTACCCATGATTCACTTTTCACATACTCATGCATTTTTTCAATTTACATCACATGTGCATCTACTTCTAAAATTTTCTTTGGGGTGTTATTTAACCGCTTTTTAATTTTTTTTATTTAAAAGATAAATGCATATGGTTTAAGTATTTAATGGATGAATATGTACCCAATTTTCCAAAATTTTCAATAAAAATCTAAAATACATTTTTTCCTCTACTAATATTTTCAAATTCTTCCCCACACTTAGATGATGAAACATCCACTAGCCTAAGCTAATCAAAATTAAATTAGGGACATTCATGATTTTTCACTTAGGGAAGTGTTGTGTTAAAATTAAGAACAAAAGAGATCAATAAGGCTCAAATTTGACTAACAACGGTAAATTAAAAGGTGAGGCTATATTGGTAAGTGAGCTAATGTAAAATAATGACCTCAATCATATACATGCATAAATATAAAAATATTGAAAATAAAGAATCAAACAAGTCAAAGATTACAAGTATAGAGAGAATAACACACACAAGAATGAAATAGTGGTTAAAATAATTCAACCACACATTAAAGGCTTGATTCTCACTAGGTTGTATGTTTTAGCTCTTGTTTATGCTCCACACTTGTTATTCAAGCAAGTTCAATGAAAAATCTCAACTCAAATCAATGGAATGCTGATAAACCCCAATTTTATAGTTTATATTGTGTAGAATTTGGGAGGGTTTTGTCAATATTTTTTACACTTATCCACAAGAATTGCATGGTTTTGTGTTCCCTTCCTAATATTGCTCCATCATGGAAAACATGCTTCTTTTGCCTTAAAATTGCTATATTTTGATCCTCTTTTATTACCATTCGATGCCGTGACATATTTGTTGAGTGATTTCAGAATTTATAGGGCAAGAATGGCCTAGAAGAGAGAAAGAAAGCATGCACAAGAGGAAGGAACATGAAGATTTCGATTTTGGGAGCTTCAGCATGGGCGCGCACGCGTGGATGAGGACAGCTGGAAGCGGCGCGCAAGGATGGACGCATCCGCGCAGATTAGGAAAATCCACACCGGCGCGCACGCGTACAGGGCGCGCACGCGTGGATCACAAAATCAATCGACGCACACGCACGCATGGTGTAATACCCGGTCTAACCGAAATTAATTAAATAATAAGTTAAATAGGAGCGAATATGATTGGAAGATTTGGCAATTGGAATTTGATAATTTAAATATGATATTTGGATTCAGTGAATTTTTCCAAGTCGAAAAACATAGTTTTCTGCGTAAAAGCGCGTAGTGGAATTTTGACCGGCAGTACCGGCTGAGATCTGTCTGGTACTACAGCTGAGGAAATTGATTATGAGTAAATAAGATTAAGAAATGAGGAATTATAATTAGGGAAGGTAGAAATATCTAAAGTGCGATTTAGAGCGCTAATCTTAAAGGTTTTGGCCCAAAATTGGGCCAACGGGCAAAAATAAGTGAACCGGGCCTAAGTGGGCCCAATACCCAACATATATAAACATTAGTTATGAGCATTTCAGCTCATTTTACCCTAAAAAGAAGGGTTGAGGCGCTGAAATTAAGAAGAGAGAAGAGAAGAGAGAAAACCTAACTCTCTTTGATCTTCAAACCACCATAACTTGAGCTACGGAGCTCCAATTGACGAGCCGTTTGTGGCCACGCGTCGCTCTTCTCATCCTCTACAATTCTATCTAAATTTTGTGGTGAGTATTCCATTCATCTCTATCCAGTTTTCGAAATTCCCTACTGTTACACGTTTTTGGGTAGCTAGTGTTGAAATCTTGTGATTTTGGGTGTTTAGGGATACTCCAACATAGATTCTAAGTGGGTTCTATCCCTACTTCATATGGGCTGAGGTAAGAAGTGCTCAAACCCTTGTGATTTGTCATTTTTATGAGCCCTAGGTTGATGTATGTATGTGATATTGGTTATATTAGTGTATTTGGTGATGTTGGTGCACAATTAGGAGATTGGTATTGCTTAAGGAGCTTTGGTAAGGCTTGGAGCTAAGGTTGGTGAAGACTTCCAAAGAAGAGGCTCAATTGGTTTGGCTACAAGAGGTACGGTTTAAGTTTCATTTAAGTACCGTGTGTTGTGATGAGAATTTCTAGGCTAGATGCCCCTAGGATTAAGTTTGGATTGTGTAAATGGTTGGTGCTAATATGCATAGTTGATATGTAATGTGAATTAATGATTGGGTTGAGAATTGTGTGGCCTTGTATGCTTGGTGTATTGAGAATTTGATGTACTGGGTAATGAGTATTGATTTGTGGTTTATGCATTTAAATTGTGAAAATTAGGCCGGAGGCCGTGAATTTTGGGCCGGAGGCCGGAAATAGGTAAGAAAGGTAAGTCGATGTGTGTATTGTATGATGGCACAAGTGATTGGATGAATTTCGGATAATGAATATATGAATGATTAGGTTGGTTATTGAATATTAAGGTTTGAGAAGTTGAAGTATGGAATTTGGTAATTTTGGGTGAAATTATGTAGATGAGGTATGTTTGGTTCGGTTGAGATATATTATGTGATCATATATGTGATTATGATTATTGATACCTTGATGGTATGATGATGCATTAGAGATATGTATGTTGTGATATATGCTTGGGGAATGATTAAGGTTGATTTGTGGGTAAAACCACGTGATAGTGAGTATGATATTGATTGTGTATAATGATGGTTGATTGGAAATGGTATTATTGGAAATTGGGATGAAGAAGGATGTATGACATGATATTGTGTTTCTCCTTTAGCCATTTGATTGAGAAGTGTTAAAATGGTTGGATGTGGTTTTGGGAATTTTGGTAAAGTGTCAATGTGTGAGTTGAGGATGGCTTGATGTTGATTTTGGTACATTTTGATTGATTTCAAAAAGGGTTGAAATTGGCATGTTTTGGTTGATTTTGAAAATAGTTGAAAATGGCGTGTTTTGAAAATGGCACCTTGTGGTTTTGTATGAAAACATGGTTTTGGGGCATATTTTGACGGGACATAACTTGGACTACGGATCTCTGTTTTGTGCCAAATTTGTTTAGAAATGAAATTGGATCCGGGATGTCCATGTTGTTCAAAGAACGGGTAAAAAATGATTTAAAATGAGAGAGTTATATCCGTCTGAAGATTGGGGGGTTGAATCTGTAAATTCTGCAGCTTTTAACTTAGAAAATTTTTAGCAGAACGACCCTCCGCGCGTAGGCGCACTTGGCGCGTACGCGCTGTTCTTCAAGAAAACACCATCCACGCGTGTGCGTGGTGTGCGCGGGTGCGTCGATGCGCTGCACCAAATGCCCAGCCATTTTTCTGAGAGTTGTGCCAGTTTTGTGCCTGGGGCATAAAGGTATCCGCGCGTACGCGCGGTTGACGCGTGCGTGTCGTTTGGTTATTTTTCAACCCGCCCGTCCGCGCGTACGATGCTTGTGCGTCGATGAGTTTTGTGGCCATCCATGCGTGTGCGTGGAGTGCGCCTACGTGTGGCCCTGTTTTCATGCCAAAGTTGATTTTTGAGTTTTTAAAGCCAAATCTCATACTTCTAAGCCTCCGATCTCACCCCTTATGTATTAAATCATTATGATATGCCTAGCAATGAGAAAGGAGCTAGGGGATGTGGTAACTTGCGAGTGAAGCAAGGGGAAAGGTTACGATCAATGATGATCAAAGATGATTATATGAGATATGGAGGATGACGGTGGAAGTACCGTGTATGCCATGAGCCGAAAGGCTATATTTATTGATAAATGGCCGGTTCTTGATTGAACCATGAGCCGAATGGCTGAGTTATTGCCGGGTTATGGCAAAGCCATTACTGTTTATGGCTGAGTATAAATGCATATATGATTAATGAATGAATGTGTTAAATGGATAATAATGAAAAATGCTGAAATAGGATGTGTGACCCCGGGTAGTAGGCAGTGGCGTTGTCCACTTGCTCCGGGTATGAGACGGGAAAGGATGTTTATGATAAATGAGTTTAATTATGGAGTTTTGAATAAATTTGTATGTGTGATACCTGGGTAGTAGTAAGGGTGGTGGTTCATCCCGCTTGCTCCAGGTTAATGTTTGAGATTTGATAACAGTGATGATTGCTTCTAAACTGAACGAATGTATGTATTGAGATCCTGGGTAGTAGCAAGGGTTGTGGTTCGTCCCACTTGCTCCAGGTCAGAGATTGTGACGCCTGGGTAGTAGCGGCAGTAGTGGTGAATCCACTCGCTCCAGGTTGAGCTTTTAAACACCCGCCTGGGTAGTAGCCGCAGTAGTGGTTATTCCACTGGCTCTGGATTGAGCGGGTAGTAGCAAGGGGGTTGTAGCTCAAACCTACTTGCTCCGCAATGGGTGTTTCTGTCCAACGGTTAGCTACCAGGACATGTCGGGTTGGCTATATAACCGACAGATGATATCATCAGCCATAGGGCAGGCATTCATCATTTGCATATGTTTGAATTGTTTGGGTTTGCCATTTGTTTTGGATTTCTACATCATATATGCCATGTTACCTGACTATATGCTACTTGTTCTACTTGTATCATATTTGTGTATTACTTGCCTGTATTGTTTGTGTTTGTACAACTGAGAGGCCCCTCATGCTGGTGTCAGTGGGTGTTGAGGGCTGTTCTTGATGGGATAAATTGATGATGCGATTGCATGATGATAATGATTATTGAATGAGATAATTAGAGCTCCCTGGGTAAACGCAGTGATATGGTTTCACTAGCTCCAGGCAAGGGTATGATGTATTGATATAGAATTGCTGAGGCAGAATAACTGGTGATAGTTTTGCTTATGAATCTGAGTCTGATTTGTGGAAGAGTCAGCGAGTTGGGAAACATGTGAAATATAAATTAAATTTAGTACTCCTTTATGACAGTTGCCTATTCATGGATTAGCGAGAACCTAGGATGAATAATTGGTGAAGAAGTTTAGGATGCTTAGTGAGTTTTTATTGCTGTGCATTGTATTTATTTGGCACTTTTACCGTACTGGGAACCCATGGGCCCGGGGTTCTCATTCCGTATATATCTCTTGTTTTTCAGATACAGGTCCAGGTGCTCAGAAGTGAGTTGTGGGTCGTCTGAGAGACGGCGAAGATCTTTATTTTCCCTACTTTGTCTTTTGCTTAGAATCTCTCCACCCTTGTTTTGGAAAGATTATATTATGTATTAAACTCTTTAAATTTGCCTATAGAGGCTTTCATGTTTCCTTCGAGAGAGATTAGGATATACTGTTGTCAACTACTTTCATACTGTACCCTAGCCGGCCTAAACTTCGCGGGTCGCGACTAGTGGCTATTTACCTATGTTATAAATATCTATCTGTTATCTATCTCTCAATCTCCTCTACGCCTTGTCCGTATATCGTTTTCGGCTTCACGGTTTATCTTTTGTTGTCGAAACGTGAGTGATACATCTTCGCAATTTTATTTCTACTCTTTTCAGGCTTCTCGATTAATACTCCTTTTGAAATTACCTATATTTATTTATTAAAAATCCATCTGAGAGTCGTACCACCGTAATATCATTGACTTATGACTCGAGCATAAGGATTTGAATATTAGGGTGTTACACATGGCGCGCACGCGCGATAAGCTGCACGTGACCTCATTAAAGGAAATCGTGCCTGGCGATTTCTGAGGCTCAAGAGGCCCAAATTCAAGCTGGTTCTGCATGGAAAAGACCCAATAATGCTAGGGAAAAAGGAGGGATCAATCATTTTACACTTAGATACAATTTTTAGCTAGTTTTTTTGTTTTTGTTCTTCTAGAGAGAGAAACCCTTGTTCCTCTCTAGATCTAGTTTGAATTGATCTTCCTTTGTTGAATTCTGAATTGGATCTTGTTAATTACTAGTTTTGATTGCTTAATTTGAATTCCTTAGCATAATTTTGTTTAGATCTTGTGTTAGATTTATGTTTTCTTGTCAATTGTCATTTTATACCCATTTCATGAATCTTGTGAATCTTGAGTTGCTAATGTTACATTGATGATTTTCATGGTTAATTGTGTTGTTTGAGTGATTGCATGTTGATAATTGTTAATGGGTACTTGCTAATTTCAATTTAATTGAACTTTGAAAATGTCTTTTAGTAATGCTTACCATGTGTTTGATGAAATGTTTCCTTTGATTATGGAGTAGTTTTCTTTACTCTTGGCATAAGCTAAGGGAATTGAGTGACCTTGAGTCATTGGGTCTCATTGAATTGATGATTTGAGAGCCCTAGGTGATCAATTTGATATCCATTGATACTAACCCACTACTAATCTAATTTGTAGATAGGTTGGGACTTATAGGTTGATGTGATCAAACCCATTTAACGTACTTCAAGCCTACGAGTAGACAATACGTACTTAAGGCTTTTGAGAAGTAGACTTAGTGGGTTGGTACCTCATAATTGTCAATGCTTGATATGGAGATAAGGATGGCGATCTCAATTCCCATGCTTAGCCAAGAGTTGCTTTTATCATTCATATTTGAAAACCCGAAAATCCTAATTGCTTTGTCTCAGTTATAGTTATTTGTTTAGTTTTAGAGTAGAATTATATTGGAAGTTATCTTATTAGTTTGGAATTGCTCACTTCTTGCTTTAGTTATTTGAATTAGTTTCTTGCATTTCAAGATTACTTACTTATTAAGATTCCTAGTTTAATTTCTTGCTCATGACTTACAACCCTGGAATTCTAACCAATGTTGATGCACATGTTTGCCCATTCCTTGTGAGACGACCTGAGGTTTGAATACTTCGATTACTTTATTGGGGTTGAACTTGTGACAACCAATTCCTTCTAATTTTGATTCGCAGATTATTTGTTGGTTGAGGACTATACTTGCAACGCAAAAAATCTTGTGAAATTCCTTACCGACGGTATCCATACGCCTCAAATGCCTTAAAATAATTTTCTTGAAAATTAATTATTCTAACCAAGTAGCTTAAAACTAATTTTTTTTCAAATGGTGGATTGGATGAAAGTTAAAATTCTAGGTTCTTTTCTCTTTTTTCTACTTTACAAATCATCACATGCATATAGGAAAAATACCTAGATCCTCTAATTCACATTCATTCAACCATAACTAGAATTAAAAGGAGACATATATACAAACCATAACAAATAAAAAAGTGCATTAACGAAAACTAGAATAAAGTTTTAGCTGATATATATACCAACAAAAAGAGTTCAAATATCAAAATAACTAAAATAAAATTCATGAAAGATAACAAAATAAGATAAGAAGTGTTTAGAGAGAGTTTTTACAACTATACTGATCCGATCTAACCCCCCACTTAAAGTTTGCACGGTCCACTGTGCACTCTGATTAACAAGCTAAGGGGGGAAAGAAACTCTACAACTCTCCACCTCCAGTTGGTGGATGCTCAGACTCATGTGACTGGGGTACCTCCAAATCCACTTCCTGGTCGTTATCTCTGCTCGCTTCTGACCGTGACTCTGGTGTATCAAGCTCTTAAGCAATGGATCCCAGTCTTTGATCTGCCTTTTGATGTTCTTGTAGCGCCACTTTTGGTAACGCTCTTTGCGGTCCATTGTCTTGAAAAGCTTGGATCGTCTTTTTAAAAAAAGCGTATAAACTGATCATGAAAATAAAGATACTTTGAAAATAAATTTGCAATTTAAAGAGGAGACTTGACCATGAAATTAAAAATACAATTTAAAGCAATTAAATAACATAACAAATCAAATACAATTAAACTAGGCTTGACATAATGAGTATACTTCTTAGGATCATTTATCATGGCAACTTTGCTTATGTTAATGAAATAGAGTGAATTGTCTCAACAAATTAATTATCATGTGGTAATAGCAATTATTGGATCCGTTTCTTAATTAAATTAAAAAGTTTTAATCAATTAACTAACAATGTTGTAATAATTCGATTGGAGTCTTGCTAATCTAATCAATTCAATTCACTCAATTAATCAAATATACATACAATTAAAGTAAGGTTGTTCTAGTAGATTATTAACCTACATTAACACGAAAAGTTTATTACGACTTCTTGACTAAATCAACAAATTCCTAGCCAATAAACCATAATAAAATATGGGTTAGGGTTATGTCAATTTGGAACATTCACTACAAAAAATTTTGGTAAAAACGGCGGTTTTTTTTTGTATTTATGGTGGTTTGAACCGTCATTATTATCAATAATGGCGGTTTCGTGAAGTGACGTAATTCTGGGTGTCATTCTGGTTATTACGGCGGTTTTCTGAAAATCACCACAATTTTCTGGGTTAAAACGGCGGTTTTTGAATAGGTTAAAACGGCGGTTCAAACCGCCGTTATTTTCAGGGTTAAAATGGCAGTTTTTGGATAGGTTAAAATGGCAGTTTGAACCGCTATTATTACCCTGACAGAGTGACGTTTTGGCTAGTTAAAACGGCATTTTTGAACCGCCATTTTTACCCTGACGGTAGCGTTTTGGTTGGTTAAAATGACATTTTTTAACTACCGTTTTACCCTGATAGTGACATTTTTTATCGTTTAAAAAAACAACTTTTACCGTCATTTTTATCGCGTTAAATAAATAATTGTGATTAAAATTTCATAATAGCAAAAAATCATAATCCATAAATGAAATATTATACAACTCATACACAAAATATTAATATAATATATAATTTTTTATTATTGAAAATCAAAAGTGATAACTCCTATACAAAACCTTGTCTTACTAAACTTACCAAAATACAAGCATTGCAATAAACACTAATCAGTCAAATCTACCATCAAATTTCCTAAACTATGTTAATATCTAATAATGTATTTAAACCATCTAATAAGTGCTGTTTTTACTACTTAGAATATGAATATACAAGACAAGTAGCTTAGCTAAGTGATGATGAATAAGATTTGGAGGCCAAAAATTTTCTCCTTTTGTAATTAACTTTAAAACAAGCCTGCCTTAATTTCTTAGCCTCTTGTGTGAGTTTCATCCCTGGGACTTGCTCCAACATCTTTGTTTCTTGCTCCAACACTCCAACTTTATTATCCAAACTCATCTCTTACAAACCAATGATATCACAATGAGGTAGATTAGCAAGGACATCAATAGTGCCTGTAAACTGGTAGTTCTGTAGATACCTGCACAAATATAAACAAGTCAACTTGGAATATAATCAATATGATGTAAAGTATTGACACAAAGAATATTGATAATCTAGATTCTCACATGCTGGTAATGCCTAAAAGTGAGCTCAAAGTTTGCGGAAGGTCACTTGTCAATAAATTGAAGGAGAGATCCCTGCAAAAAGTTAAAAGAATTTGTTTTATCATCTTGGTCTTAAATAATCAGAAAAACTAAATATAGCCTCAGTAGTATAGAGTACCATATGATATGAAAGAGAGAGTGCAATAGTATAAATGAAATTTGATAGATGACAGTGAAAAATCTCTTAACATGCAACCGAAGCAATACCGTGAAACTTTTAGACAGCACATGAACAATAACTTGACAACCATCTAGATTACATTTCTATACAGTTCACAGGAGGAGGAAGCCTCACAATGAAGAGAGGGTAGAAAGCTTCATGAAGTTAACGTTCAATCCTTGTTGGAACTGATTGTGCAAGATTCCTATGTTCTCAAAAATAATAAAAAAAGGTTACTCCAATATATCTTACATAGAACCCGGCAGAAGAATAACCAAGTACCCTATGTGCAAGAAATATTAGCCATGGCTGTTTCTCAATGAACTCATATTGCTCTGTCCCTTTTCTCCAATTAAGTTATGTGTATACATACATCACCTGTAAATAAAATAGAAAAATATAAAAAGAACTAACTTTTAGTTAGTTAATATAAATCAATTTTAGAATTTAAAACTTAGTTAATATAAAAT
>NC_029792.2:105768797-105770060 GCF_000816755.2 Arachis ipaensis | reverse complement strand
GACGCCCACACCAATATACCACTACCCTTTTTCTAGTTCCAATCGCATTCATGTTATTCAAATCATTTCAAACAAGCTCTCAATAATTGTGATTGCTAAGTTATGAGGATTGTGAGGAGGTACATATAGTCACTGCTAAATAATGTGTAACATTTAAAGGGGGGTTCAAATCTTGAAAGTCAAATAATTTCCAAGACAATTGTAGTTCACAATAATTCAACCTATGTAAAAACAGAACCATCTTCTGGAAATGGTTTTCAGCTCACATGAACATTTATTCATTGAGTAGAACAATGCTTAATCTGCATCATACTATATATACTAGATAGACAGGTGATATTGTGATTAGAACAAAGATTAAGTCAGAAGCATTGACTACAGATACAATTAGTTTTTCATAGTTCTACATGTTAATAGAATTTTGAATAAAAGGCACTTTCCAAGGCACAATTCTTGAGAACTAAATTCTTACCTCTGCAGCCCTTGAGGTGGAGGGCATAGCAGCGGGAGTCAACGGCACCTAGTTCATCTACAGACATGCTTGGCAATGCCTCGGTACTTTTTGAATTAATAGGACTTGATTCCATAAATTGCTTTCGAGTAGGTTATCGACTGCCATTACTGGCTGCCAATACTTGTCCTTTGAGATTTCTCCAATCTGTGCCCAACAAGCCCTCCTGAGGAAAATGAAAGAAAAAATGCATATCCATGTTATTTTAAGCTATGAAAACCTTAATCCATAACAATGGCCAAATTTTATCATAATAAATAAAAATACAAAATAAAATATTGGCCTTCAAGTGAGAAAATGGCGGCCCTCGAACTATGAGGTTAATGGTGGGCGGAACAAGTTTTCATGAACAAAAATTACCTCAGTCTTTTGTTTCCTTTCATGATTACAAAAGGCAAGAGTTGAATCAAAATCTTGCTGAGGAAATCTTCTGCATAAATCAGATCAAGTTACATAGGGTATTCAACTCGAGATCCCAGTTTTGAAACAAAAAGCAGGTCCTTATAAATTAAAGAAACGCGATTTAGAACTTGATTTCAGCATTGCTTCGGCATACTTACTGCTGAGGATGGTTTTGGGCATGTTGGTATCGATCACCCACATCAGTAAGTGAACCATAGTGATGTTGTCGCTGTTGGTTAAGTTAATGGTGAAGTTCCGCAACTTTCTGCTTTAACCTGGCAACATCAGCTTCAGCAAGTGCAATCTCCTCCATCTCGGCCTTTGTCTTCACATAAGTCGATTTTGTAAGA
>NC_029792.2:105767563-105768778 GCF_000816755.2 Arachis ipaensis | reverse complement strand
AAATGAAAAATGAAAGAACCTTGGAATCCATGCCACGTGAACTGGAAAACTGTCCTGAAGACATACTCAATCCAACTTCCAATGCCGCTCTAAGATCCCTCTCAGCTTGCAATTGTTCTTGCAATCTTGAAACCTTAATAATAAATATCACACAGACTTTATTAATGTCAAAAAATAAGAATGATGTGGTAATGTCAATGCATGATATGATGGTTAAGGAAGATAAGAATAGAACTAGCAAACAAAATCAAAAGAAAATAAATACGAAAGAAAGAAATATCGGTATATAAGACCATATATTGAAAAATAAATGATTACATCTTGTTCAAGTGCCAATTTCTGCTCGTTCAGAGCTTGCTTCCTTCTTTCTAAGCTTGCTTGTGATGAGCGGATAATTTATACGCTTTTTGGCATTATTTTTAGTATGTTTTTAGTATGATTTAATTAATTTTCATTGTATTTTTATTAGTTTTTAAATAAAAATCACATTTCTGGACTTTACTATGAGTTTGTGTATTTTTCTGTGATTTCAGGTAATTTCTGGCTGAAATTGAGGGAGCTGACCAAAAATCTGATTCAGGCTGAAAAAGGACTACAGATGCTGTTGGATTCTGACCTCTCTAAACTCAAATTGGATTTTCTGGAGCTATAGAACTCCAAATGTCACGCTCTCAATTGCGTTGGGAAGTAGACATCCGGGGCTTTCCAGCAATATATAATAGTTCATACTTTACCCGAGTTTAGATGATGTAAACTGGCGTTCAATGCCAGTTCCATGCTGCATTCTGGAGTTAAACGCCAGAAACAGGTTGCAAAGTGGAGTTAAACGCCAGAAACAGGATACAAACTGGCGTTCAACTCCAAGAGAAGCCTCTACACGTGTAAAGCTCAATGCTCAGCCCAAGCACACACCAAGTGGGCCCCAGAAGTGGATTTCTGCATCATTTACTCAATTCTGCAAACCCTAGTAACTAGTTTAGTATAAATAGGACTTTTTACTATTATGTTTATATCTTTTGGATCATCTTTGATTAGTTTTATGCTATCTTAGACTTTTGTGAGGGCTGGCCATTCGGCCATGCCTGAACATTTATCACTTGTGTATTTTCAACGGTAGAGTTTCTACACACCATAGATTAAGGTGTGGAACTCTGCTGTTCTTCATGAATTAATGCGAAGTACTACTATTTTTCTATTCAATTCAAGCTTATTCCT
>NC_029792.2:105764187-105767291 GCF_000816755.2 Arachis ipaensis | reverse complement strand
GTAGTGACAGACGCAAAAGGATAGTGGATCCTATTCCAGTATGATCGAGAACCGACAGATGATTAGCCATGCAGTGACAGCGCATTGGACCATTTTCACTGAGAGGACAGGTGGCCATTGACAATGGTGATGCCTAACATACAACTTGCCATGGAAAGGATTAGGAAGGATTGGATGAAGACAGCAGGAAAGTAGAGGTTCAGAGGGACGAAAGCATCTCTATACGCTTATCTGAAATTCTCACCAATGAATTACATAAGTACCACTATCCTATTTTATATTTTATTTATCTTTTACTTATCAATTCATAAAATCAGTTGAATCCGTCTAACTGAGATTTACAAGGTGACCATAGCTTGCTTCAAGCCGACAATCTCCGTGGGATCGACCCTTACTCACTTAAGGTTTATTACTTGGACGACCCAGTGCACTTGCTGGTTAGTTGTACGAAGTTGTGAAATAGAATTAAGAACATGAACGTGCGTATTGAGTTTTTAGCGCCGTTACCAAGGAAGGAATGATCACGATTTCGCACACCAAGTTTTTGGCGCCGTTGCCGGGGATTGTTCGAGTTTGGACAACTGACGGTTCATCTTGTTGCTCAGATTAGGTAATTTTATTTTAAATTCAGGCTTTTTGTTTTTGTTCTTTTATTTTCGAAAATTTTTCAAAAAAAAAAATTTATTCTATGTTCTTCAGAATTTTTAGGAATGAATTCTAGAGTTTCAAGAAGCACGTTGAAGCCTTGCTGGCTGTAAAGCCATGTCTAATTCATTTGGAACGAGGCTTCTACTTATCAGCATATGAAGTTGGATGAAGTATCAGCTGTTGTATGTCTGATTTGTATCTGCTGAAGCTTGGCTGGCCATTGGCCATGTCTAGTGTTTTGGACCGGAGCTTTCACTGAAAGCTTGGTTGGCTGTAAAGCCATGTCTAATTCCTGGACTGGAGCTTTAGACTAATATTGCAAGATTCCTGGAATTCCTATTAAAAATTTTGAAATCCTTATTTTCCTTTTCAAATTAATTTTCGAAAAATCCAAAAAAATTAATAAAATCATAAAAACCAAAAATTTTATGTTTCTTGTTTGAGTCTAGTGTTAATTTTTAAGTTTGGTGTCAAATTGCATGTTGTTATTTTTCTTGCATTTTCGAAAATTCATGCATTGCATTCTTCATGATCTTCAAGTTGTTCTTGGTAAGTCTTCTTGTTTGATCTTTAAAATTTCTTGTTTTGTGTCTTTTCTTGTTTTTCATATGCATTTTCAATTTGTTAGTGTCTAAAAATTAAAAATCTTTAAGTTTGGTGTCTTGTATATTTTTCTTTTCTTCAAAATTTTCAAAAATAAGTTCTTGGTGTTCATCTTGACATTCAAAGTGTTCTTGGTGTTCATCTTGACATTCATAGTGTTCTTGCATGCATCATTTATTTTGATCCAAAATCTTCATGCATTGTGTCTTTTTTGTGTTTTTCTCTCTCATCATTGAAAATTCAAAAATAAAAAAAAATTATTTCCCTTATTTCACTCATAATTTTCGAAAATTTGATTTGATTTAGTCAAAAGTTTTAAAAATTTAGTTGCTTCTTACGAGTCAAATCAAATTTTCAATTTAAAAATTCTATCTTTTTCAAATCTTTTTCAAAAATTAAATCTTTTTCATTTTTCTTTTATGATTTTCGAAAATTTCAAAAATTATTTTCAAAATCTTTTTCTTATTTTTATTTCATATTTTCGAAATTAATGCTAACAATTAATGTGATTGATTCAAAAATGTTAAGTTTGTTACTTGCCTAGTAAGAAAGGTTCAATCTTTAAATTGTAAATCATATCTTTTTGTTTCTTGTTAGTCAAGTAATTAACTTTAATTTTCAAAATCAAATCTTTTTAAATTTCTTTTTCAAATCTTTTTCAAATTAAGTTTCAATCATATCTTTTTCAAAATTTATTTCAAAATCTTTTCTAACTTCTTTTCTAATTTCCTATCTTTTCAAAATTTAATTTTCAAATCTTTTTCAAACCAATCCTATCTTTTTGTTTCAATCATATCTTTTTCAAAACTACTTAACTAATTCTCTCTCTCTATTCTCGAAAATCACCTTTCTCTTTTTAAAAATTCCTTTTTAATTAATTAATTGTTTTAAATTTAATTTAATTTCAATTTTTCTTTTTAATTTTCGAATTTTAATTTTAATTTTAATTAAAAACAAAAATATTTTTCTTTTCTTTTAATTAATTTTCGAAATTCTCTCCACCTCATCTCTTTCTAATTATTTTATTTATCTACTAACACTTCTCTTTCTTAAAAATTCGAACCCCCTCCCTCTTTCTGTGTTCGAATTTCTTTTCTTCTTTTACTCACATAAAGGAATCTCTATACTGTGACATAGAGGATTCCATATTTCCTTTTCTGTTTTCTTCTTTTTCATATGAGCAGGAACAAGGATAAGAACATTCTTGTTGAGGTTGATCCTAAACCTGAAAGGACTCTGAAGAGGAAGCTAAGGGAAGCTAAAGCACAACTCTCTGGAGAAAATCTGACAGAAATTTTCGAAAAAGAAGGAGAGATGACCGAAAATAATAACAATGCAAGGAAGATGCTTGGTGACTTTACTGCACCAAATTCCAATTTACATGGAAGAAGCATCTCAATTCCTGCCATTGGAGCAAACAATTTTGAGCTGAAACCTCAATTAGTTTCTCTGATGCAACATAATTGCAAGTTTTATGGACTTCCATCTGAAGATCCTTTTCAGTTCTTAACTGAATTCTTGCAGATCTGTGATACTGTTAAGACCAATGGGGTTGATCCCGAGGTCTACAGGCTTATGCTTTTCCCGTTTGCTGTAAGAGACAGAGCTAGAATATGGTTGGACTCTCAACCTAAAGATAGCCTAAACTCTTGGGATAAGCTGGTCACGGCTTTCTTAGCCAAGTTCTTTCTTCCTTAAAAGCTTAGTAAGCTTAGAGTGGATGTTCAAACCTTCAGACAGAAAGAAGGTGAATCCCTCTATGAAGCTTGGGAGAGATACAAGGAACTGACCAAAAAGTGTCCTTCTGACATGCTTTCAGAATGGACCATCCTGGATATATTCTATGATGGTCT
>NC_029792.2:105724509-105763557 GCF_000816755.2 Arachis ipaensis | reverse complement strand
ATTCACCTAAAGAAAACGCCTGCAGAAGCTCAAGAACTCATTGACATGGTTGCTAATAACCAGTTCATGTACACTTCTGAAAGGAATCCTGTGAGTAATGGGACGCCTCAGAGGAAGGGAGTTCTTGAAATTGATACTCTGAATGCCATATTGGCTCAGAACAAAATATTGACTCAAGAAGTCAATGTGATTTCTCAGAGTTTGAATGGATTGAAGGAATCATCCAACAGTACTAAAGAGGCCTCTTCTGAAGAAGAAGCTTATGATCCTGAGAACCCTACAATAGCAGAGGTAAATTACATGGGTGAACCCTATGGAAACACCTATAATCCCTCATGGAGAAATCATCCAAATTTCTCATGGAAGGATCAACAAAAGTCTCAACAAGGCTTTAATAATGGTGGAAGAAACATGTTTAATAATAGTAAACCTTTTCCATCATCCACTCAGCAACAGACAGAGAATTCTGAGCAGAATCCATCTAGCTTGGCAAATATAGTCTTTGATCTATCTAAGGCCACTTTGAATTTCATGAATGAAACAAGATCCTCCATTAGAAATTTGGAGGCACAAGTGGGCCAGCTGAGTAAAAGAGTCACTGAAATCCCTCCTAGTACTCTCCCAAGCAATACAGAAGAGAATCCAAAGAGAGAGTGCAAGGCCATAGATTTAACCATCATGGCCGAACCTACAAGGGAGGGAGAGGACGTGAATCCCAGTGAGGAAGACCTCCTGGGACGCTCAGTAATCAATAAGGAGTTCCTCAATGAGGACCTAAAGAAATCTGAGGCTCACCTAGAGACCATAGAGATTCCCTTAAACCTTCTTCTGCCCTTCATGAGCTCTGATGAGTACTCTTCTTCTGAAGAGAATGAAGACATTACTAAAGAGCAAGTTGCCACATACATTGGTGCAATCATGAAGCTGAATGCCAAATTATTTGGTAATGAGACTTGGGAAGATGAACCTCCCTTGCTCACCAATGAATTGAATGCATTGGATAGGCAGAAATTACCTCAAAAGAAATAGGATCCTGGTAAATTCCTAATTCCCTGTAACATAGGCACCATGAACTTTGAGAAAGCTCTGTGTGACCTTGGGTCAGGAATAAACTTAATTCCACTCTCTGTAATGGAAAAACTTGGGATCTTTGAGGTGCAAGCTGCTAGAATCTCATTAGAGATGGCAGACAACTCATGAAAACAAGCTTATGGACTAGTAGAGGACGTGTTAATAAAGGTTGAAGGCCTTTACATCCCTGCTGATTTTATAATCCTAGACACTGGGAAGGATGAGGATGAATCCATCATCCTTGGAAGACCCTTCCTAACCACAGCAAGAGCTGTGATTGATGCGGACAGAGGAGAATTGATCCTTCAACTGAATGAGGACAACCTTGTGTTTAAAACTCAAGGATCTCCTTCTGTAACCATGGAGAGGAAGCATGAAAAGCTTCTCTCATTGCAGAGTCAATCAAAGCCCCCACATTCAAACTCTAAGTTTGGTGTTGGGAAGCCACAACCAAACTCTAAGTTTGGTGTTGAACCCTCATATTCAAACTCTAAGTTTAGTGTTGGGAGGTTCTAACCTTGCTCTGATTATCTATGAGGCTCCATGAAAGCTCACTGTCAAGCTATTGACATTAAAGAAGCGCTTGTTGGGAGGCAACCCAATGTTATTTAATCATACCTATTTTATTTTCTTTTTGTTATTTCGTGTTTTATTAGGTTGATGATCATGTGGAGTCACAAAAACTACTGAAAAATCAAAAACAAAATGAAAAAAATAGCATTAAAAATAGCACACCCTGGAGGAGAGCAGTCTGGCATTTAAACGCCAGAAACAAGCATCTGTCTGGCGTTTAACGCCAGAAACAGGCACCAAGCTGGCGTTTAACGCCAGAAACAAGCATCTACTTGATGTTAAACGCCAGAAACAAGCTACATTTGGGCGTTTAACGCCAGAAACAAGTAGCAGTCTGGCGTTAAACGCCAGGATTGCACAGCAAGGGCGTTTTACACGCCTAATTGGGGCAGGGATGTTAAGTCCTTGACCCCACTTGATCTGTGGACCCCACAGGATCCCCTCAGGATCTGTGGACCCCACAAGATCTCCACCTACCTTCTTCTCTCCTCTTCACACCTTTTCATAACCCTCTTCCCCAAATACCCTTCACCAATCACCTCCAATTCCCCTCCAAAACCATCATACACCCATCTACACCCACCCACTAAAATTCAAACCATCACTCCTCCCTTTTTACACATCATAACCACCTTAAACCCCCAGTGGCCGAACCATTCACACACCTCCATCTCCTCTATTTTCTTCTTCTTCTACTACTTCCTTTCTTCCTTTGCTTGGGAACGAGCAAACCTTCTAAGTTTGGTGTGGTAAAAGCATTGCTTTTTGTTTTTCCATAACCATTTATGGCACCTAAGGCCAGAGACATCCTCATTAAAGAGGACAAGACCATCACTAAGAAAAGGATGGAGCAAATAAGAGATCATGGACCTCAACAAGAGCATGAGGAAATTCCCCACCATGAAATCCCCGAGATGCCTCAAGGGATGCACCTTCCTCCACAAAACTATTGGGAGCAAATCAACACTTCCCTAGGAGAATTAAGTTCCAACATGGGACAACTAAGGGTGGAACACCAAGAGCCCTCCATCATCCTTCATGAGATTAGAGAAGATTTTAATTACAAAAGAACAAGAAGTACATGGTTTCGAATTCATCCTTGAAACTGGTTTAATTATTTTGATGTGGTGACAATACTTTTTGTTTTCTGAATGAATGCTTGAACAATGCATATGTCTTTTGAAGTTGATGTTTATGAATGTTAAATATGTTGGCTCTTGAAGAATAAGGAAAAAGGAGAAATATTATTTGATAATCTGAAAAATCATAAAAATGATTCTTGAAGCAAGAAAAAGCAGTGAATACAAAAGCTTGCAGAAAAAAGAAAGAAAATAGCAAAAAAAAATTAGAAAAAGAAAAAGCAAGCAGAAAAAGCCAAAAGCTCTTTAAACCAAAAGGCAAGAGCAAAAAGCCAATAGCCCTTAAAACCAAAAGGCAAGGGTAAATAAAAAGGATCCAAAGCTTTGAGCATCAGTGGATAGGAGGGCCTAAAGGAATAAAATCCTGGCCTAAGCGGCTAAACCAAGCTGTCCCTAACCATGTTCTTGTGGCGTGAAGGTATCAAGTGGAAACTTGAGACTGAGCGGTTAAAGTCAAGGTCTAAAGCAAAAAAAGAGGGTGCTTAAGAACCCTGGATACCTCTAATTGGGGACTTTAGCAAAGCTGAGTCACAATCTGAAAAGGTTCACCCAGTTATGCTCATCTGATTGGAGCTAAGTTTCATTGATATTTTGGAATTTATAGTATATTCTCTTCTTTTTATCCTATTTGATTTTCAGTTGCTTGGGGACAAGCAACAATTTAAGTTTGGTGTTGTGATGAGCGGATAATTTATACGCTTTTTGGCATTGTTTTTAGTATGTTTTTAGTATGATTTAATTAATTTTCATTGTATTTTTATTAGTTTTTAAATAAAAATCACATTTCTGGACTTTACTATGAGTTTGTATGTTTTTCTGTGATTTCAGGTAATTCTGGCTGAAATTGAGGGACTTGAGCAAAAATCTGATTCAGGCTGAAAAAGGACTGCAGATACTGTTGGATTCTGACCTCTCTACACTCAAAATGGCTTATCTGGAGCTACAGAACTCTAAATTGCACACTCTCAATTGCGTTGGAAAGTAGACATCCAGGGCTTTCCAGCAATATATAATAGTCCATACTTTGTCCGAGTTTAGACGACATAAACTGTCGTTCAACGCTAGTTCCATGCTGCATTCTGGAGTTAAACGCCAGAAACAGGTTGCAAAGTGGAGTTAAACGCCAGAAACAGGTTACAAACTGGCGTTCAACTCCAAGAGAAGCCTCTACACGTGTAAAGCTCAATACTCAGCCCAACCACACACCAAGTGGGCCCCAGAAGTGGATTTCTGCATCATTTACTCAATTCTACAAATCCTAGTAACTAGTTTAGTATAAATAGGACTTTTTACTATTATGTTTATATCTTTTGGATCATCTTTGATTAGTTTTATGCTATCTTAGACTTTTGTGAGGGCTGGCTATTCGGCCATGCCTGAACATTTATCACTTGTGTATTTTCAACGGTAGAGTTTCTACACACCATAGATTAAGGTGTGGAGCTCTGTTGTTCCTCAAAGATTAATGCAAAGTACTACTGTTTTTCTATTCAATTCAACTTATTCCGCTTCTAAGATATTCATTCGCACTTCAATATGATGGATGTGATGATCGTGACAGTCATCATCATTCTCAACTTATGAGCGCGTGCCTGACAACCACTTCCGTTCTACCTTAGATTGAATGGATATCTCTTGGATATCTAATACAGGGGACCGAGTCCGAGTTATTAGTGTCTTCGTGGTATAAGTTAGAACCCATGGACGGCCATTCTTGAGAATCCGGAATGTCTAAACCTTGTCTGTGGTATTCCGAGTAGGATTCAGGGATTGAATGACTTGTGACGAGCTTCAAACTCGCGAGTGCTGGGCGTAGTGACAAACACAAAAGCATCAATGGATCCTATTCCAGTATGATCGAGAACCGACAGATGATTATCCATGCAGTGACAGCGCATTGGACCATTTTCACTGAGAGGACAGGTGGCCATTGACAACGGTGATGCCTAACATACAACTTGCCATGGAAAGGAGTAGGAAGGATTGGATGAAGACAGCAGGAAAGTAGAGGTTCAGAGGGACGAAAGCATCTCTATACGCTTATCTGAAATTCTCACCAATGAATTACATAAGTACCACTATCCTATTTTATATTTTATTTATCTTTTACTTATCAATTCATAAAATCAGTTGAATCCGCCTGACTGAGATTTACAAGGTGACCATAGCTTGCTTCAAGCTGACAATCTCCGTGGGATCGACCCTTACTCACGTAAGGTTTATTACTTGGACGACCCAGTGCACTTGCTGGTTAGTTGTACGAAGTTGTGAAACAGAATTAAGAACATAAACGTGCGTATTGAGTTTTTAGCGCCGTTACCAAGGAAGGAATGATCACGATTTCGCACACCAGCTTGTAAAATAGCATTGCCTCTAGCCTGAAATGAAAGAACAACTCCATTAAGATAAAAACAACTATAAAATACTACACAAAATGAACCACCAAAAAATAACCTACCTCCTTTGCAATTCTGTGCTGCAAATCACTTTTTGCAATCTCAAGCCTTTGAATAGCAAGCCTACACAAATAAAAATAATTCCATGTTTATTTTCAAGAGCAAACGAAGGGAAAAAATATTAAAGCCGAAGCATTATACATAAGACTGATGATCCCAAAGCAGTACTTCCTTGGAAGAGATGCCAACAATCAAAAGACTAAAAATAGGGAAAACAAAGCAAGCAATTTATTTTGGTGTAAGAAACTTTAAACTGAGACTACACAGCCGTGATTCCATAACACATTAATCTTTAAGAATATACTACTACATGAGTCTTGCAACACTTTAACTGAGCAGAAGTAAAAGCCTTGAGTTGTAGACTATCAGATAATAAATAACTATTAACAAGAATTTGTAGCTGAAGGAATGCAAATGGACCTCCACTATCTAATAATGCATTTAATCTTATCATAAAGATGGAATATATGTGAAGGAATAGTGATCACAATCAACTAAACAGATGCTATTTCATATATTCTTCCCCGGTGGATATTACTCTAAGACAAAAACAGAATCATAAGGTTTAAAGAACAAAACAAAAAAGGGGTTAACAAAGAAAGAAAGTGGTACCTATGTGACGTTAAGATGAGTAAGTTCAGTGTAGAATGAGTCAAACTTAAAGCTGATATCAAACTCTGAATTTTGAAATTCTGTGTTTTGTTTCTGGTAACTGTCTCAAGAACAAAAATCAAATATAGAAATACACTGATTCCAAACTTGAACCACTCTCACGAGCCAAGAAAGGATAAAAGAAAACGTAGCTGAGTCACTGGAGAAAAAGTGAAGAATCAATCCAATTTGCAAAAAGAAGAAAAGGAAAGTGCCACTCGGATTTCCACTCCAAGTACAAGAGAAACGTGATCTAACACTTTAAAACTTGCACACACACTTGTCTTTTAAAATATGTGAAAAAGCGTCATCATCCAAAAGAATTCTTGTACGAATTATCATCATCACCATAATCATGTTAAATCATGAAATCCTTGAAACTCAATTGCAACAAAGAACAAACTCCAAGCCTTAAACCGGGAGATACAACCAAATATAGAACACACAGAAGCAATTTCTAAGAAGCAAATTAACAAAAACATAGAATGCAACCAGTGCATTATTACTAAATGTTTGTGAATCAAACTCACGCCGCCATTGATTTGTCCTATGGATCATTCCTGCAATCATTGAAGTAATTAGAACAAGAGGATGTGAATTTAGTTACAGATCTAGATGTGAGAAGTTAGAATGCAAACTGAGAAATCGATTGAGGAGGAGAAGGCACGTTAATGCATGAGGAGAAGCTAGCAGAGCAGAAGCTCAAAAGGAGGAGAAGCTCACAGATCTAGAGAAAATCTTGACAGAGAAGGAGAAGCTCGAAGGAGGAGAACGCGCCGCCGGAGGAGAACATCGCCGTAGGAGAACATCGCTGGAGTGATAGTCACTGAAGGAGATAAGGAGAGTGTTTCGGTTCACAACACAGAATCTCAATGGAGAGGAGATCCTAGTCGGAGGAGAACACCGCTAAGAAGATCTGTGCTGGAGCAGATCATCGCCGGAGCAGATAACAATGACAAGTCATTTTCGTCCTTCCTCTAATAAAATGCCTGAGGCGTTTTTGTTTTGGTGTGTAATTTTAGGGTTGAATAAGAGCTTTGGACTATTTTAAACAATGGGCACCGACAATGGCGGTTTAAAACCGCCAAAATCTCTCAAAACTGCCATTTTATGCAAATTAATTATGGCAATAACATAAAATGCCATAATATCCGAATATTACGTCACTTCTTTAATGCCGCCGTAATATAAATGCCATTTTAAACCCTTTTTTTGTAGTGATTCAACCACTTCAATGGTAATTAATTAAGATCAATTGTGTAATTCACGATTAGCCTAGGTCATATTTTTAAGTCAAACAACTAAACTACTCTAATGATAAATTACACATTTTATCTAACACATAGTGGATATCATAAAATATAAACTTGCAATTAATGAAAAATAAAGATAAGATCACCAAATATGAAAATAACATAAAACCAATATCAAGAAAGATAAATTCAATATACCCAAGAGAAATTCATTCATTAAACTCAAATTAAAATTCAAAGTATCAAGTATTCAAAACATGAAATAAAAAGAGTATAAACAAGAAATTGTAAATCAAAAGGGAGCTTGAAAAGGATGTAACTAAAAGCTTGAATCTTGCAAGAACTAACAAAAATTAAAATAAAATCCAATCTAAACCTAAACCCTAATCTTAACAAGAAAGGAGAGCTTTTCTCTTTCTAAAACTAACCTTAAAATATACAATCCTAATACTAACTCTCCCTACTATTTCCCTTTGATTTTCTTTCTTTTATTCTTGAAGGCCCAAAATCATGACTCTACGTGTAGTTTTAGTAAGATATGTTTAATTTTGTTTGCGTAGACAAAAATACTCATGTATGCGAAATTCTTATTTATGTTTTTATATAGACATATGTATATCATTTTGAAACTCTGGATATTAGATTTCTAATGTCATTCAATTAGATTTATCTTTAGTATTTTAGGAGTTATCCAAATTAGTATACTCAATTTTGAATATCTCATTTGGACATTTGTAACATAAATTATGATTTAATTAGTGCAAAGAGATCATAATTTGATAGTATTAGAAACACTTTTGACAATAATTTAAGTTGTGAATTTGATAGCATCACAATAAGCCCAATTATTGATGAGGCCGCAATTGAGAAAATTAGGCCAACTCATGAAAGTGAACTAGTGCACACAGCAGAGTCCAATCCAATGAGAACTAGAAAAGCCCTGACTTGGATGAAAGATTTTGTTAGCAAGTGAGAAATAGGGTGCAAAACAGAGGATTATTTCTCAAGGCTGAGTTGGAGAATTAGTTAGAGGAGTTTTATAGAGAAGAATAATCAATTCTGTTAGAGAGGAATGTATTGTGATATGTACTCTCGAGGTACTTCAGGAGTTCATCCCTAACTCGAAAAGGGAATTATCTTTGACACTCTCTCTTCCATCTATTTCCATTTTCATTAAGTAATAACAATAATCTATACGCTTTTCTTCTACAACTTAATTGTTACATTTTCATATTATTCTGCATTTTCTTCTATCATTTGGTGTTTTCGTTGAGAGGAAGCATGGCTTCCGATGAACTCTAGCAGCAGGAAATCGCCACTCTACAATAGAATCACGTGGAAGTTGCAAGTCACGTCTCCATGACAGCATCGTGTATGGACGGACTGGAGGACTTAGTGAGAGAAATCCAAAGCATGCTGTCTGAAGCACTAAAACTGAAGCAAGTAACACCGATCAATGATGAAGGCTCTTCACATCCTCAACATCAGTAGTAATTCTACCAACTTAGAGGTACAAAAGTTGATTTATCCATTTTTTGATGGTGATAGTAATGTGGATGAATGGTTTTTTAAAGTAAAAGAGTATTTTGAATGGTTTGTGGTACCTAAGGAGATGAGACTAAGAATGATTTTCTTCCATTTGTCTGGAACTGCTTATGCCTGATGTCGTTGGGGGGTCAATAATAACATTGCATATACTTGGGAGTCTTTTTTTGGATGCATTACTTGTCAGGTTTGGACGGAACCAGCACTATGACCCCAAAGCCGCCCTCAAAGAGTTGAAGCAAACCAGTAACGTAGCAGAATATCAAGGACAGTTTGAAGATCTTACCAATCAGGTTATTGGACTCAGTGAGGACTGGGTGGTGTCATTATTCATTGCTGGCCTTCAAGAGTGATGAGCGGATATTTTATACGCCTTTTGACATCATTTTCATATAGTTTTTAGTAGTTTTTGTTTAGTTTTTATTAAGTTTTTATAGGTTTTAGTGTTAAATCCACATTTTTGGATTTTACTATGAGTTTTTATATTTTTGGACAATTTCAGGTAATTTCTGACTGAAATTGAGGAGCTAGAGCAGAAGTCTGATTTAGAGACAAAGAAAGCACTGCAAATGCTGTCCAAATCTGACCTGCCTGCATTTGGAAGAGTTTTTCTGGAGCTACAGAAGTCCAAATGGAGCGTACTCAATGGATATGGAAAGCTGACTTTCAGAGCTTTCCATCAATATATAATAGTTCATACTTTGCTTCGGATTAGAAGGCCCAAAACTGGCATTCAATGCCAGCCGTCTGACTAGTTATGGCGTCCAGCGCCAGAAAGGGATTCCAAGTTGGAGTCCAACGCCAAAAAAGGTGCCAGGACTGGAGTTCAACGCCCAAGGAAGCCTAAGCACATGGATTTCATCAAAGCTCAGCCCAAATACTCACAAAGTGGGTCCCAGAGGTGGATTTTAGCACTAGATAGACTGTTTTACCCTTACTAGTCACTAGTTTAGTATTTAAAGTGTATTTTACATAATCATTCAACATATCATACACCATACACATTTTTACCATTGTTTTCATATCAGTATGAGTTTCTAAACCTCCTAGGTTGAGGAGAGAAGCCCTGCTGAGTCCTATGAATTAATAAAAGTATTACTGTTTCTCTCCGATCCGTGTTTGATTAATTCTAAGATGTATATTCGTACTTCATCGTGCTGAATAGGATGATCTAACCAATTAGCTCTGTTCATCACATTAAGACGAATGTGCCTGACAAACACCTGCATCTACTTGGGTCATAATGCATCTTTCACCAGACAAGGATGACCAACAGCTTGAATATACATCTCTCAGACGGCTAATCCATGACTTCATTGGAGACTTCTCGAGATATCAGTTCAGCCGATTTCTGGGGAGATTAGAGTCTCTGTGGTAGAGGCTAGAACCCAAAGATACAAAATTCTATGATCCAGAAGATTCGACCTTGTCTGTGGCGTTTTGAGTAGGATCATGAAGGAGAATGGACTGTACGCGCTTCACCCTCAAGTAGAGATGAATCCACACTAAACCTGGGGTTCAGATTCGGAGGAGTATTGGCAGCTGCTCAAACCAGTGTCAATCACATACAGTCTGCGATTGAAGAAATCACTCACAAGCAAGGAGAGCAGTAGTACCAGAGTTAATTCAGAAAGATAAAGCAACTCCCACTCTCAACTCTATTCATATTCCTATCCTTTAACTTTATTACAATTCGGTATTCCTTTCACAATCAACAACCTTCTTATTCCGCCTGACTAAGACCTGCAAGATAACCATAACTTGCTTCAAGCCACAATTATCGTGGGATCGACCCTGACTCGCTTAGGTATTACTTAGATGACCAGTGCACTTGCTGGTACTGCTGTACGGAAGTGTGAGGTTTGCGTACATGCAACCAAAGAGTACCTAAAATGCGAATTATTGTTAGCTAAACCGACATCGTATATTCATGCCGTTTCATTAGCAAAGATATATGAGCAAAAGTATGCAGCCAATTCAAATCTAAAATCTATCAGTCACGCTGCACCAAACCTATCTAAACTAGCCCCAATAATCGCCCCTGAATCGATACTCGACAAACAAGCCATCCAACCTTAGTCCCATTTCTTTCTCCCACACACAGCCAAACACTAATACTAGAAACTCCACATCAAACCCCCTTTTTAAGAAATTGTTGGTAGCTGAAATTAAGATGAAGAGAGACAAGGGTCTCTGTTACTATTGTGAGAAAAAGTGGTCACCAGGACATAAATGTAAAACTTCTTGTTACTTGTTGATTGGAGAGGAAGAAATTCATGAGATCCTAAAGGAACCCGAGCCTGAATTTATTCAACCTCTGGGTGCTGAGGTGCCGATTGTAGTGGATGCTGTGTAACCAAAAATTAGTTTGAATGCCATGGTAGGTCAATACCAACCCACCACCTTTCGCGTGAAGGGCACGTACAATGGGCAGCTGGTTATGGTGTTGATTAACGGGGAAGTTCCCATAATTTTGTGAAGGCAAGTGTGGCGGAGAGACTCCACTTTCCGATTCAGTAGACCACGCCACTTCAGGTACTTGTAGGCAATAGAGATGTGATTGGTTGCAAGGCGTACTGTGAGAATATTCCCTTGGTAATGCAGGGGTACCAATTCTCCATTAACACTTTTGTGTTGGATCTTCAAGGGGATGATGTAGTTCTCGGAGTTCAGTGGTTGATGTGCCTCGGCTATGTTACCACACATTATGGATTGCTTACTATGGAATTTGTAGTGAATGATGTTGCGATAAAGCTACAGGGGAACAGTTGCTTCAAGCTGACATTAAGAGTAACAAAATGTTTCAAAAGATGCTCTCATCGGAGGTTGTCACCACTCTCTACCATCTTATGGTGGTGACAGAGGACGAGGAGGGAGACACTCTGGTGCAGCCAGAATTACAACGAGTTTTAGAAGATTTGGAGAGGTTTTCAACGAACCAACTCAGCTGCCACCTAACCGAGACATAGACCATGCTATCACCCTACTACCGGGTTCACAACCAGTGTGTGTTCGACCATATCGGTATCCTCATTTTCAGAAGGAGAAAATTGAACGTTTGGTAGCAGAGATGCTCGAGACGGGAGTAATCTGGGAGAGTCAAAGTGCATTTTTCAGCCATGTTTTACTAGTCAAGAAGAAGGACGGGAGCTGGAGATTCTGTGTTGATTATAGAGCATTAAATGCTATTACTATTCGGGATAAGTTTCCCATTCCGACCATTGATAAGATACTTGATGAACTCTTTGGTGCGGAATACTTCTCTAAGATTGATTTGAGATCGGGTTACCACCAAATTCAAATGAATGAGGATTCAGTTCACATGACGGCTTTTCGCACCCACCAAGGGCATTATGAGTTTGTAGTCATGCCGTTCATTCTCACTAATGCCCCTTCAACTTCTTAGGCTACTATGAATAAGGTTTTTCAGCCTTATTTGAGAAGGTTTGTTGCTGTTTTCTTCGATGATATTCTTGTCTATAGCAAGACGGAGGATCACTTGCACCACCTGAGGCTTACTCTCACTGTCCTATCCCAAGCACCAACTGTTCGCTAAGAGATCAAAGTGCCTCTTTGGTCAAAGACAAGTGGAATATTTGGGTCATATTGTTGGGGCAGATGGAGTGAAAGTTGACCCGTCTAAAATAGAAGCAATTCAAGTATAACCAAAGCCAAGTTCTTTCAAACAACTTTTAGGGGCTTTCTTGGGTTAACAGGGTATTATCGCAAGTTTGTGGCTAAGTATGCCCAAATTGCTCATCCTTTAACTGAGTTACTCAAGAAAAATAATTTCCATTAGGTGCATAGAGTTTTCGAGTAGTTGAAGGCTGCAATGATTCATACCCCAGTCCTAGCGTTGCCAGATTTTTCTATGCCTTTTATGGTAGAGACAGATGCATACCATAAAAATATTGGTGCAGTGTTAACGTAGAACGGACATCTCCTAGCCTATTTTAGTAAGAAGTTGACACGAAAAATGAGTCTTGCTTCAGCTTATATCAAGAAACTTTATGCAATTACGTAATCTGTGGCTAAGTGACACCACTATTTATTGAAAAAGAAGTTTATTATAAAAACTGACCATCAAAGTTAAAGGAACTCATTTTATGCATTTTCTTCTATCAGAATTCTAAATAATGCGTTTAACATAAAAGTTGTAGATCTCATGTTCTTCTTTCGAACGACTCCAAATTTATTCCACTGATCATTATAGCTCGTTGTGATGCATGTTGCCTTAACTAATGTCATGTATTTCAACACAAAAAGAAAACTCAAATAAAACTTATCATGATTTCTGGTTAAATATCATATTAATTATATTCAAATTAAAGACAAAATTCATAGAATTCACAAATTTTCACAAATAAAAAAAAAACAAAACTAATTAAAATTACATAAAAAACTTTATTCAAATTCAAGTAATTTTTTACCTAATAAATTAGGTTTTATCGTCTTCTGAAAAACTATAAATTAAAATCTAGCTCTTCCCGATTAGGCATTGTAATATGACAAAATAGTGTGTATAGAATACAATAGAGAATTTGTCGCGTTCTATTAATAAAATTTCTAATATATGAGCTCAATTAACAAACTTTTTGTCATTTTCTATACATAATTACTTTTATAGCATATCAAATTTGAATCTAATTTAATCACCCAAAAAAAAAAATCGAAACTAATTTTAAACATTTCAATTTTGTTAACATGTTTTCCCTTCTTATATCATTGTGTTTGAATTTATTTTCTGTTTATCTGATTTTTAAGTAAATAGTTATGTCAAATACTTATATATATAATTTAATTTTAACATACTGTCAATATATAAATGTATTTAATTATATAATCTTTTAATCTGGTAAGTTAAGGATTAATTTATCATAAATTAGAGTTTTATTGAGAGTTTATTGTTGGCTAATAGATTGCTACATACACAAAACAGAATTCGAACCCTGCACTTATTTAAGCAAACTAGCGAACTATCTATTAAATCAAACCAAACTAGTTATATAGAGTATATATTATAAATAAGGGTAATGCTAGGGAGACAAAAAAAAAACAGTAAGAATTTACCTTATTTAGCATTTATTAATTGTCGCAATTATGGGTGGCCGGGGTGCATCCCGTCACAGCTTCCCATATGTGGGTCGTTTAGACACCACAATTTTCACCTCCCCTAACAATATATACATGGATGGCTACTCATCATAAAGTATTTGATGCCAAATAGGATGTTTCAGCTTATCTTAGGGACAAGTTCCATCGTTTATGTTAGGTTGATTTGATCTAACTCATTCAATTCAGTACATTTAGCTCTCATGGTTTGGTTAGTTGCCATTTGCATTGCATGCACCTCAAACAGAGCAAGTTGGTCGATTACTACTACAACATGACGACTAGAATTGTTGGGTTGTTTTTTCTCGAATCTCAATGCGTGACATATGACCACAACACCCCATGTTACCCATTTATATATGTATGCTAATTTTGTCAATTTTTTCTTTTTTGTTTTTCATTCCTTTAATTTTATATACTTGGTGTGTTGTGTGTTGCATTTGCATTGGCACCTTAATATGCAATCAGTTGTTGGTAGGTAAGGTTTGCCCTTCAATCAAGCGGTTAATTGTTTTGGGTCGTTAAAATTTTATACTGTTTTAGAATTAGTAAAGTATTATAACGATATAATATTTTTAATCATGATTTTTTTTTTTTATGAAAACCATATATCTCTTTTTAGAGGTAGTAATCTTTTGTATATCAATAAATTAAATGATACTTTTCTTTTTAATTAAGTAAAGTCTGGTAACCTTTTTGGATTTTTTTTGGAATAAAATAAATAAAATTTTAATTTCAATAACAAATTAAATTTAAAAAACTTTATTTTTTAGGATATATTTTTTATTTTGGGCTTTGTACGAAATTCGCCCAACTGCCTAAGCTTTTGGCGAACCTCAACAATTTTTATGAAGTTCGCCCACCTATATAATGTGATCGCCCACTAAATTTATTTTTACTGTATTCTTTTTCTTCTTTTTTGTCTTCTCTCTTCGTCAATCTCTTACTTTTTATTTTATCTTTATCCTACTTTTTCTTTTTCTCATTTCATCAACATCAAGTAATTTTTTTCTTCTCTTCTTTTTAAGTTAATTTGTTGTTATTTTTTATATAATTCACTATATTTAATTATTTAGAATAGATATTGTGTAAAATAGTTGCTATAGAAATAATTATTTAGATAGATATTAATAGAATAGATAATGATTATAGTTATATAGTTTAGATAATGTTATATTTAACTTATATATTGTTATATTTGATATTATATGATTAATATTAGTGGCTTAAAGAAAAGGGGTTAAATCTAGGTGTAAAATCTTGTAAATTAGTAAATAATTAACTGATAAATTAATTATGAGCCAAAATAAAAAAAAATTAAATTTTACAATTTGATGAAGTAAAAATATTTAAAATACAAATTAAAACACTAATTTTAAAGATTTTGGCCTAAAATTGAGTCAACAAGCCGAATCAGTTGAATCGGGTCCATATTGGGTCCTAGACCCAATATATATAACCCAAACACAGCCACTCCTCTCCTTTCATTTCTGCAATTCATATTAAAGAGAGGAGAAGAATCAACCTAACCTCAAAATCACTCCAAATTTCAATTGCTCTTAACTTTTAATTTGGGGCTTTGATCACCGCACCGTTCGCGGTCATGCGTTCATCTCATCGAGCTCTTCAAATCTATCTAAACAAAGAGGTAAGTAACTCACAATTTCTCACCCAGTTCTTCACTCCATTCATTTCGTAATTTTAGTTCATGGGTATTGAGGAATTTTGTATTTTTATGATTTAGGTGTACTCTAGTAGTGGGTAATTGTTAGAGTTTGCCATAATCATCCGTGGGTAAGGTGAGAAACTATTAAACTCTTATAAATTATTGAATTAGTGGAACCCTAGTGCAATGGTAAAATTGTGTGAAGTTTTGATTGAATTCATGTGGATAGAAGTTGTATTGGCATTTTGAGTGCTTGAATTAGAGTTTTGGTAGCTGGGACTAGCTCAATTGGTGAATTGAAAACTTGGAGGCTTGTGTGAAAAGAGGTTTTTGGTGGTGTTTCAGCTTGGGAAGAAATCGACCAAAGTATAGTTTCATGAATTGTTGGATTTGGTAGATTAAATGTATATATATGCATGTGTATGTATGAACTAGTTCGTGGTCAAATTTTGGAATTGTGTATTGATGAGTCGTTGATATTGATTTGCAAATGATGATTGTGATGAATGAATTTGGAATTGGTTTGATTAGGCTGGTAATGATTAGGAGTTGATAATCGAATGTTAGGAAAATTTAACAATGGTAATAGAAGTGTTTTGGATTGAAATGAATTGGGGAATTGGTTAAAGAAAGGATTGAGGTAAATTGGGTAAAAACAGAATTTTTAACAAACTTGGACGCGCTGTAACTTGGCTCTTGCACCCTCAAAGTTGGTGAAACTTATCTTAAATGAAAATTGGATCTGATTAGTTTACGATGTTCGAAGATCGATCGAAAAATGATTTTTAACAAAAACCTTATGCACATTTAAAGTTTGAATGAAAAAACTTAAATTCTGCAACAAAACATATTTTTCTGAAAATTGGTATGCATGTGTATGCAGCACTAGTTCGCGTACGCGACAATTGTAACACCCTACCACACAGAGCCTTACACCTAGAATGTAAAACAAAGGTGGCAAGGTGCTACGACCTCTAAAAGTAATATATATATAGTTGAAAATGGTTTATATCTAGGAACCTTTGAAAGAAAGGTTTAAAACAAAGCGGTAAACAGAAAAGCGCATCACTCGCGTAAGCGATGATCGTAAACCGATGAGATATGAGTGAAAGACATATACATAGGGAAAAAATTCCAAAGGTACAGATAACAAAGCTCCTGACCTGGCTCGTGTTAAAACCGGCCATGAGCATATAAACATATATACATATATACATAAGAAACCCAAAAATACCCAAACTACTATTTACAGAACCTGTTTCTTCAAGTCAACCTCTAAAAAGGATAAAACATGATATATATATATATAGTGGAGACATATAACTATGTACATATGCATCTAAACCAAAATGAAACTCCAAATAGGTAGAGTTCTTCACTTGCAGAAAGCTTCGAGTATGCCTCAGCGAGGAGCCTCACGTCCTGCATCTGAAAACCATAAAATATGTATAGATGAGAATTGGAGGTTCTCAGCATGGTAACAGTACCCACATAACTAACATATAATGTCCAAGGAAATCCGAAGGCGATCCTAGAACTTCCGACAAAAGATTCAAACTTAAAACTAACATTGAAAATCATAAACAGGGTGAGGTATCTAAGGATTCTTGGTTCTATCTCAATTTCTAACTTAATCCCTAAGCTTATCACCTTTTCTCTAATCATCCAAAACACTGATGCACAGACAAACAAGCATACAAGGCAAACACAAGTAGATATTCAAATATAGCAAATATAGCAAATAAGCATAGATATTCAAATAAGCAAACCCAAGCAATGCAAAACCAAACAAGTCACATAAATGCATATGATGCATGCCTTTCCTACTGGCCATGAGCTCACGTGTCAGTTACTTTGTGAGAACTTGACATATCCGGTAGCTAACCTGGATATCATCCTCTTGAAAATCGGTGGGCAGTACACCACCACGAATCCCACCTGGCGGGTGGTACAACACCACGAACCCACCATTGCAAGCGGTACACTGATGAATCCATATTTTACGATAATTTTTTTGTTAGAATTGAGTGGATTTCATCATATAAACCTACACTTATTCCATTAAATAGCATGCTTTTAAGCTTTCCTCCTGAATTGTGCTTAATCATGAAAACATGCTCTTTTGTGCCTAATTTGACTTATTTTATTCCATTTGCTTTCCATTCGATATCTTGATATTGTTTGTGAGTAATTTCAGATGTATAAGGTAGGAATGGCATGGTGAGAATGGAAGAAGAGCATGCAAGGAAGAGGAAGCATGAAGAAACAAAGGAGAAGTGCAAATTGATGTGTGCGTGTGCATAGCCTTTTATGCGTACGCACAAGCAGCAAATCAGAGCCAAGTGTGCGTACGCACACGTCTGTGCATACACACATGTACCTGCACATGCCTTCATTAAAAATGCACGTGACTCGCATTTTGAGGGGCTTGGAGGCCCATTTCTGCTGCTGAAGGCTCATATTGGAAGGGGAAAACCTTGTGGAAATATAGCTTATCATTAGGGTAGTTTTTAGAGTAGTAGTAGGAGGTTTTAGTTAGTTTTTCTCTAAGTTTTCACTCATCCCCATTAGGGTTTATATTAGGATTTTACATTTCAAGTGCCATTTCCATTTTTGATCTTGCTTTGTGCTAGCCTCCATTGTAAGTATCTCTTAATTACTACTCCTTTTAGTTACAATCTTGATACTCTTTCTTGTAATTAAAGTCATAGTTTTAATATACATACTTTTTCCAATTTTGCTTTCTTGTTGATGATTTTGATGATTGATGATTGTTATATGCTTGATTGAGTTGGTATTGTTGATTTTGATCATTTGTTGCTCTTAGTTTCAAGTATTTTCTTAATTTTCTCATGTTTTGCATTTTTTTCCACCAAGTGTTTGTGGAAATGTCAAGTTTAATTATGGGATAAATTTTTACCCCTTGGCTTGGAGAAAATGAGCAATTGGGTTTCTAGAGTTGGAATGTCCAACATTTAGTGATAATTCTTGGATTGTTAGTTGTTCTTGTTTCCAGTAAAGCTAACTTGTTGCTAAGGCAATTAGCAAGTGAGTTAGGATTTGTGGATTAAGGACAACTATGCTCCTTGACATACTCTCTGATGTGAGGGTTAACTAAGTGAGATTAATCTATCACAATTGTCATAGTTGTGGTTCCAATAAGGAAAGGATCCCTAGCTCATCCCAAGCCAAGACTCCATTTATGTTTTGAATCATACATACACATATATGCATCAATCACTTTTATAGCTTACTTGTCTATATTACATAGCTAGTTCTTTAATTCCTTTATTAGTTCATTACTTGCAATTTTGAATGCTCTTTTATTTCCTTAATTGTTCAAATCTTTATTGAAAATCTTGTTGCCTTCACAACCAAAATTTCACACTCATTGATCACTGGTCCTTGGGAGATGACCTGGGAATTAAACCTCCCGGTTTATATTAGTTTTGAATTTTGACATCTTTTTATTCCAAACTTTGGTTGGGAGTTGTTCGTCGGTTGGGACTATACTATCGACGGAATCACAATCTTTATGCAAAAATTTCCTAATCGATGTTCGACACCCCACCATACACCATCACAAACCTCGCAAGATCATCACTTGGAAAACAACACACACACGTGGGCGGTAAACCACCACGAACCCCACACATAACATTCACTTTTAAAAACATGTGGGCGGTATACAACCACGAACCCCACACAACATTCTCTTTTAAAAATATGTGGGCAGTACACCACCACGAACCCCACATACGTCTCGACACTTGGCAAGCGGTAAACCACCACAAACCTTTCCAGGTGAAGCTCAAAACAATTTCATTTTCAAATTTATTATAAATCATTTATTCATATCCATTCATAAACATTCACCATGGCCAGATTTATCATATACATATCACATTTACACACTTCTCATTCATAATTCACCACCGCTCAAACTTTCTTCATCTTTAAGTTACTACTCCTCCCTAACTTCTTCTCAACACTCAATATATAACTAAGGTTTAGGGGCTAAAAGAGTGAAAATAGAGGTTTAGAGGTTCAAAATTACATTTTAAAATGCAAAACTCACTTTGCTGATTTCAGGGGTCATGCGTATGCGTGGACAGGTTTTTCTTGCTTGCGTATGCGAGATGCCCAACCCGAAAGGGTTCGTCGTGTCGCGTGCAGTGGTTGCGTACGCAAGATATGCAGAGTGACAAAAATGCTGAATGCTGCAGAATTTCTGTTTTGCACACCGAACTTCTGACGCACATAACTTTTTCGTTTTAAAACATTTTTCATCCGTTCTTCGAACGGTGTAAACTTCATGGACCCAATTTTGATATGAGATAAGTTTGAAAAAGATTGGGGATCTGGAAGCCAAGTTATGGTTCGCTTAAGTTCGGTCAAAAATCAAATTTTCACGAAAATTTCACAAGATTTCTAAACCTCAATTTTCACAACACTTCAATTCTATCCTTTTTAAAACTTACCCAACCACATCAAACCAAGTCCCATCATTACTCAATACACCAATTACACCAATTTTACAAATATGGTCACTTCCACACAATAATTCATTCCCAACAACAATATAATCCATACCAAAAACTCACATATACATATATATACATCATCAACTCCATCAACTTCCTCATACCAAATGACAACCAACTTAGCCAATCCACATTCAATTTAATACAATATACTATAAAATACATCACCATTATCGTATCCAACCATTCAAGTCTGATACACATCATCATCATTATCATTATCATAACATCATAATTATCATTGTTCAACACACACTTAAAGTCAATTCTTAACATTCACATTTTCAAATCCCAACAATCCAAAATCATGCAACACAAATTATCAACACCATCATTCATCACCCAAGTTCAAGATAACTTAACATTTACTTTAAGGTCACTAACCACTAATCATACATACATGCTTCAACCTATCATATGGTTATCTAGCCTATGTTTTCATAAGACATTACATTTTAGATATGAGAAATCGAAACCATATCTTGGCTGATTCTTCGACAAACTCGGAACACCTCTCTTATATACCACCCCAAGCTTCAAAATTCCAGCTCCTCTCCAAGCAATACCCAACCTCCAAGGCTTGATCACAAGCTTCCAAATTCTCAAATCGACTCCAATCAACAACCTATTTTAATCTAACAATACCATTATCACCACAATTAATGTAAAGCTCGCTAACTCAACTTTTCAAAAGGGTTTAAGGGTGTTTACCTGACCTACAACTCCAATGAGCTAAACCTAACAAAACTCATAAGCTAATTCGAACCTAAACACCGAAATTAAATAATTTTCAACATAATTGTTCATCAAATTTGAAATTAGGAAGGAGAAAATTGAGGAAGAAAACGTGAATTCCTTACCTAATAAAGTACTGGACTTTGTAGAGCTCGACGCTGCATTTCGCGTGGCTACAAATGGTGCGGCGATCAGAGCTCCGGATAAAAAGTTATTTGAATTTGATTGGAGGGTTAGGTTTTGGAAGTCTCTTCTTCCCTCACTTGAAGTTTCCAGCATGTTTCAATGTGTGGCTGAAGGGAAATGAGCTGGAGCTCATGGGTATTAGTGCTTTGAGTTGGGCCTTGGGCCCAATACGGACCCGGCTCGTCCGGTTCGGCCCGTTCGGCCCAATATTGGGCCAAATTCTTTAAAATTAGTGTCAAAATTCTTGTCTTAATTAGCTCTACCTCATTAAACTATAAAATTCTATTTTCTAATTTCTTATATTAATAATTAATTTATTGACTAATTATTTATTAATTTTCAGGCTTTTACATCCTACCCACCTAATTAAAAATTTTGCCCTCAAAATTTGTTTTCAATCTTCATATACGCTACCTCGAATTCAACCGACTTCATATCATTTATTCTAGTTTTCTCCAATATCAATTCAAACACCAATTCGCATTCTTCATATTCATGTACAAGATCATAATCTTAACCAAATTCAAGCCTAAGCTATACCTGTCTGGTTCATTCTTAGCTTTGTCTAACTCTTTCTCAATGACTACAAATTTTCTCATACTGTACGAGTGCCGTCAAATTCAAATTAAATCTCAAGTCCTTCTCAACTATTTCAAACACTAAACAATTGCTCTATCTCTTAGTCTGATTTAATCCATTATAACTTAAACCATTCACTCACATGTTCCATCCCTCGATCCTATGTCAATCCTCAATTCTCTTATCCCAAGACTGTTTCCTCATGTCTCTATAGTTCTAGAGCCACCAAAATTACCGTGCTTCCATAGCGTCACTTAGATTATAAGCCACTAAGATCTTAATCATGCTCTTACTCTGCCAGAACACTCCTTGAATCTCTTCATCTCTCTAACTAAACGTCATCAACCTTTACTCCAACTGCACGAGTTCTAATACTTGGCTTTCTCCACCACCTAATCTATTACTGCCTCCATCACAATCCCCAGGTTATCCGCTCCATCTCATCAGCAGCAGCTCGCACAGCAGCAACTACAAATTCAGCCGTATCACCTAACTCGCGTTCATGAGACGCCCTTTGGGTCATGTCCACACCGAATAATTGATACTAAGGTGATCAGTCTTAATATCTCAAGTCTAGCACTTTGAATTTCTAAAAGTATGCTCATGAGCATTTATGCTATATATCTCTAGCAAACAATCTAAATAGTATGTACACACACCCAGAGTATGCCCAGAAGCATAGTCAGTTCGTCCCTCAGGCTCTACAGAAACGAACTGCTCTAATACCATAATGTAACATCCTACCACATAGAGCCTTACACCTAGGATGTAAAACAGAGATGGCGAGGTGCTACGACCTCTAAAAGAAAAAATATATATACACATAATATAGTTGAAAAGGGTTTATATCTAGGAGCCTTTAAAGGAAAGGTTAAAAACAAAGTGGTAAACAGAAAAGCGCATCACTCGCGTAAGCAATAATCATAAACTGACAAGATATGAATGAAAGACATATACATAAGAAAAGAATTCCAAAGATACAGATAACAAAGCTTCTGACCCGGCTCGCGAAGTTAAAACCGGCCATGAGCATATAAACATATATACATATATACATGAGAAACCCAAAAATACCCAAAATACAGTTTACAGAACATGTTTCTCCAAGTCAACCTCTAAGAGGGATAAAACATTATATATATATATATATATATAACTATGTACATATGCATCTAAACTAAAATGAAACCCCGAATGGGTAGAGTTCTTTGCTTACAGAAAGCTTCCAGTATGCCTCAGCGAGGAGTCTCACGTCCTGCATCGAAAAATCACAAAATATATATAGGATGAGAACCAGAGGTTCTTAGCATGGTAACAGTACGTACATAACTAACATATAATGTCCCGTGAAAGCCGAAGGCGATCCTAGAACTTCCGACAAAAGATTCAAACTTAAAACTAACATTGAAAACTATAAACAAGGTGAGGTATTGATGAGCGGATATTTTATACGCTTTTTGGCATCATTTTCATATAGTTTTCATTATGTTTTATTTAAGTTTTATTATGTTTTCATAGGTTTTAGTGCCAAATTCACATTTTTAGATTCTACTTTGAGTTTGTGTGTTTTATGGTGATTTTAGGTATTTTCTGGATGAAATTGAGGAGCTTGAGCAAAAGTCTGATTCAGAGACAGAGAAAGGACTGCAGATGCTATCAGGATCTGACCTCCGTGCACTTGAAGGAGCTTTTCTGGAGCTACAGAAGTCCAAATGGCAAGCTCTGAACGGCTACGGAAAGCTAACATCCAGGGCTTTTCAGAAATATATAATAGTCCATATTTTGCTTTGGAAATAAAGGCCCAAAATTGGCATTCAACGCCAGCCACCAGCCTCATTCTTGGCGTCCAGCGTCCACAGGAGAGCAGCTGGCGTCCAACGCCCAAAAGGGAGTCCCAAGCCAGCATTCAACGCCCCTAATGGGTACTAGCTCGTGGAAGACACTCAAGCTCAGCCCAAACACTCACCAAGTGGGCCCGGAAAGTAGATTTTCGCACTACAAGACTAGTTTATCTTATTTTTGTAATTCTCAGTTAGCAGATTAGTATATATAGGAGAAGATCACCCATGGTTAGGATCTTCTTCAGACTCTTGCTCACTTTTACGTTTTCCATTGTATTTTCAAACAGCATGAGTCACTAACCTCCTAAGGTTAAGGTTAGGAGTTCTGCTGAGTTTCATGGATTAATAATATTACCGTTCTAGTTCAATATGTCTGATTCTATTCTCTTATGCATTCTCATTCTTCATCTCATGAATTGAGGGTGACCCGTGACAATCATCCTTGTTCTACATGGGTTTCATGCGAGTCCTGACCCGGATATTGTTGAACCAAAACTAGAGATTGCATTGCGGATTCCAATAGAGTACCTGGGCAACTTTGGATACGTGACATGAAATCCCATTGACCGTGGGTAAGTGAGGTCTCTGTGGCGTTAAGGCTAGAGTCAGAGAAGCAACACTTTCTGATCCAGAAGATCTGCCTTGTCTGTGGCACCTTGAGAGTAGGATCGTGAAGAGGAGTGGATTTTTTAGAGCTTCATCTTTTGCTACAGTGAGAAACCTAGAGGTGGTTTGATGAGAGGACATGAGTCATCTCAACGTGGTGGATTACTGCAATGAAGGAGGTTAACTTGATGAGAGGACATGAGTTAATCACTTATGGCTGCCATTGAAGGAATCAAAAAGTTATTGAAGTAGACAGGACGAAAAGTTAATCCGGAAAGACAGAGCATCTCCGAAGCCTCAACCGTTCTATCACCATTGACTTCACACCTATCTAGTAACGTTTTATTTATTTATTCTATCTTATGCATTTTCCATGACAAACTATAATTTCTATTTGTCTAACTAAGATCTGCAAGGTAACCACTGCTTGCTCAAACCCACAATCTTCGTAGGATCGACCCTCACTCACCTGAGGTATTACTTGGACAATCCGGTATACTTGCCGGTCTATCTGTGTGAATTTTGCAGAGCCAGTTTCATGCATCAGGTATCTATGGATTCTTAGTTCTATCTCAATTTCTAACTTAACCCCTAAGCTCATCACCTTTTCTCCAATCCTCCTAACCACCGATGCACAGACAAACAAAGCAGACAAGGCAAACATAAGTAGATATTTAAATATAGCAAATAAGGATAGATATTCAAATAAGCAAACCCAAGTACTACAAACCAACCAAGTCACATAAATACATATGATGCATGCCTTTCATATTAGCCGTGAGCTCACGTGTCGATTACTTTGTCAGAACCCGACACATCCGGTAGCTAACCCGGATATCGTCCTCTTGAAAACTGGCGGGTAGTACACCATAACGAGCCCCACCATTGTGAGCTGTACACAACCACGAACCTCGCAAGATCTTCAATTGAAAAACAAGACACACACATGGGCGGTAAACCACCACGAACCCCACATAACATTCTCTTTTAAAAATATGTGGACGGTACACCACCACGAACCCCACACAACATTCTCTTTTAAAAACATGTGGGCGGTACACCACTATAAACCCCATATACGTGTCGACATTGGGCAAGTGGTGTGGAATTTATAATCACAAACTAACCAGCAAGTGCACCGGGTCGTACCAAGTAGTACCTCAAGTAAATGAGGGTCGATCCCATGAGGATTGATGGACTAAGCAACAATGGTTAAGTGATTTACTTAGTTAGACAAATAGAAAAGAGTGTTGAAAGTTCAAATGCATCAAACAGTAATTCAGAGAATCAGAAAACAAGTAGTAAATTGAGGTGAAATATATATGGAGAAAACAGCTAAGGCTTCAGAGGTATCTATCTTTTGGATTGACTTTTCTTACTAAGTATTTTAATCATGCAAGATTCAATTCATGGCAAATTATATGTGACTAAACCCTAATTCCTTAGACCTTTTTAGTCTCCTCTAACCTTCATCAACTGCCAATTCCTTGGTTATTTAATTCCAATTAGAGGGTGAAGTTCAATTCTAGTTTATATACCACAGAAACCCTAATTACCCAAATATAAGAGGATTATATGTCACGTATCCCGTTAAGTCCAGATAATTAGAAATTTAGGAGAAATTGTTTTCAAGCTGTCATTCAAGTAAAGAGATTTTCCAAGTTATACAAGAACTCAATTAGAACAAGGGTCATACTTCCGTTCCACCCAGATTCATAAGATAAAGAACGAAAACAATTCTTGAATTAGAAATCAGTACATGAATTAAAATAGAAAAGTAATAGTATCAATCCATACAATAGACAGAGCTCCTAACCTTAACAGTGGAGGTTTAGTTGCTCATGGTTCAGAGAGAAAACTAGGATTCTGTAAAACTGTAAAATTATGGAATGAGGTCGAAGAGAGGAGAAGAGCTCGAAGGGCTGATTATTTTTTCTTTTATATCTAATCCTAATTAATGTAAAATATATTTTCTAAAACTAAATAATATATTTTCCTATTTTTAAATAAAATAAAGTTAAATCAGAAATCAATAGAGATCTCCGTGCAAGCCTTGATGGATGAAACGGGAACCACTTTGCTTCTTATTATTGGCACCTAACTTGGAAGGGAGTGGCGCCTAACTTGGAGGTGACCGAATTGGATTGATTGTTGTGGTTGATGTTGGCGCCTAACTTGGTTGAGAGTCGCGCCTAACTTCATGCTGGCAGTGAGGAATGAGTGTTGCTGTTGTTTCTGGCACCTAACTTGAGAAACCTCAAGTTAGGCGCCACCTTGGCCGTGTCATGCATAAAGCTTTCCTTGTCCTAACCCAAGTTAGGCGCCACTTGTGCAGCCTTGGATTCATGGATTATGTTCATCTTGGCGCCTAACTTGAGAAACCTCATGTTAGGCGCCACCCTTGCTGAGTTTCTGGAGAAAAAGTATGAACTATTATATATCGTTGGAAAGCTCTATAAGTTAGCTTTCCAAAGCCACTGAAATCACGTCAATTGGACTTCTTTAGCTCGAGTTATTTAGGTTAGAGTGAAGGGAGGTCAGGGTTGACAGCATCATTCGCTTTCTTCTCTTTTTTCACAGAAACTCCATCAAATCCATTCAAATGCTACCTGAAATAAACAGAATTGTACACAAATCAAAGTAGAATCTATAGTGGCTAAAAGATAATGAATTCTTGATTAAACTCAACAATTTGAATGCAAATTCACTAGGAAAATATAGGAAAGATGCTCACGCATCATAACACCAAACTTGAATTGTTGCTTGTCCTCAAGCAACCAAAACTAATACAGGTTTAAGATGTGAATTTGCATGAGAAGTGAGAGTTCAATTAGGCTCATATCTCTTCTTGAAGTGGGGTTTACCTACTGCAATACTGAATGGTTTTGGCATCTCACTCTCCTTTGAATCAAAGGAATGTCACTGTCATTCGGAGTTAGAATCCGGATAATATTATGAATTCTCTAATCTTTTATACTTCAATTTAATCCTTGAACACAGCAAATTTTCTTTAATTCTTTTTTCTTTGGTGATTTGTACCTTGAGCCTAGCCGTGACTTTAAATGTTTTGTCTCAAGCTTCACTTGACACAAAAACACCACAAGCACTTAACTGGGGAACTCTCTTTAAGTTCTAATTTTTCTTTCAGCTACTCCCAAACAGTGGTGCTCAAAGCCTGTGGCATACTCTCAGAATCACAGAGAATACCACCACATTTGAGTAAATAAGACTACTCTTTGTTCTAAGCTCTATTTCTTATGCAATACATCTTTTTCTTCTTCCTTTTCTTTTGAATTCAAGCTCAGTGAGCAATACATGAGACACCTTTCAGAATTAAAGCAAATAACAGAATAAAAATAGCAAATTAAACTAGAACCTAGGAATTGAAATAACAAAGGATCATGCAATAACTAAGACAAAACAGCAAAAAACAGGAATATAACATAGTAATGGCAAAATAAAATAGGAAGTGAAAGGAACTAAGCCACCTCAATCTCCATGGTAGGGATCTCTCTCCTCTGGCTGTGATCCATATGGTCCTCTCAGATGGCTATAATCCTGTCTCAGCTGAGAAATCTCCTGGCGCTGAGAGTCCTGAGCAGCTCTCATCTGATCAAGGGTGGTGGTGAGATACTCCCAATGGTTGTTTTGTGTCACCCTCATCTCCTCAATAGATGCAGTGTACTGCTATCAGCAGCTATCCTGCATGATCCTCATATGCTCAATAGATGATGTGAGCTGCTACCGATATTCTTAAGGTGGGAAGTAATATCTCTGAGGCCGTGGTGGCTAATCTTGCTAAACTTCCTCCTCAATCTGCTCTTCTCTGTGGATCTTGTGCTGTTCCCTGTGAGTCTCCATAGTCTTCTTTGTGATTGGTCTCTCAACAGAAATGGGGAAATCATTCTCCACCCTTACCCCTGTTGCTTCACACAGGCGATAAATCAGATGTAGGAATCCGAGTCTAGCCTTCTTAAGAGGATTAGAGGCAATGTTGTATATATGTTCTGGAATAATTTCCTCTACATCCACCACTTCTCCCTTCATGATACTGTAAATCATGATAGTCTGGTCCACAGTGCATTCGGACCGGTTGCTAGTAGGCATGATGGACCTTCGGATGAAGTCCAACCATCTCCTAGCTAAAGGAATGAGGTCAGTGCTCTTTAAGTGGTTCGACATTCCCTCTGCACCTATCCTCCACTGATAATCCAGAATGCATAATTCTTCGATAACTTGATCCAGTTCTGGGTCTCTATGCATCCTCTCACTATAACATGCAGTTAGCTGAGGTGGACGCAACAGATGTAGGGCCTGTCAGACGCTTCTTGGGCTGAAATCAATGACCTTGCCTCTTACATAAGTCTGATAATTCTTCTCATTGACTCCCTCAATGTCCTTGTATGTGACCCAGAGGTTTCCATAAAACTCTTGGACCATCAATTGGCCAACCTATGTGTGCGGGTTGCACATAAAATTCCACCCTCTTCTCTCAATTCCAAATTGAATTTCCAGATATTCATCCGGTTTCAGTGCAAATTTCACTTCTGGAGTCACAGCTCTCTTGTAAGTATGATCATAAAAATGTTCTTCATGGAGCTTGGATCAGAACCTATGTGTATCATGAGAACTGGTGGCTGGTTCTTTACCTTTCCTTTTCTTTGAAGGTGTACTAGTTTTGGGTGCCATTACAGAAAATAGAGAAAATAAACAAGCAAAGCGATAATACCAAACTTAAAATCTTTGCTCGTCCCTGAGCAAATTAGAGAAATACAAGGGGAAAGACAGAGATGGTGAAATAAGAAAGTGAAAAAGAAAAGAAGAAAATAAAAATTAAATCTAAAAATTTCTTATACGTTTCTTTTTTTTTCGAAACTGAATGAAAACAGAAAGATAGAAGAAGAGAATTAAAAGAGGAGGAGAATGCGGTTAGGGGGAATATAGGAAAGGGGTGAAGGATTGGGGTTAGTGTAGTTGTTGTGGTTAAGAAGGGAATTGGGGAGGGGTAGGTGTTCTTCGAAGAAGGAAGAATGTGTAGTGGTTTTGTGTGTATAGAAGGAAGGGTTGAAGTGTTATGAGTTGTGGTTTGAAGAGGGAAGGAAGGGGGGTTTATATAGAGGGCTTGGAGGGGTTTTGGTGAGGTTTGGTCTTGGTTGTGTATGGGGAAGGGGAGTGGTTCACAGGTTAGTTTGGGGAAGGGGCTGGGTCACGGGCTAGTCTTGTGGGTAGGATTCTTGAAGGAAGGAGACAAGTATTGGGGAGGGAGGAGGGTGTCACGGATTGGTTTGGGGAAGGGGTAAAAGCTTGAAAAAGGGGAGGGTATCTTGGAATTTATTGAAAGGGATTCGGTGCAACATTAGGTGGATTGTGTTTGGAACTGGTCAAAGGTGGGGAGGGCGCTATTGGGCTGGCGCCTGACTTGGGTGACACTAGCGCCTAACTTGGTGCGTGTGCCCCTGACCCGACGCCTAACTTGAGGTGTTGGGTGCCTAACTTCCTTTGACAAAACTTCCTATGGCGCCTAACTTCAATCCACAGCACCTAACTTGATGCCATTCCCTCACTCAGTGCCTAACTTGGCAAAGCTCCCTTCACTGGCGCCTAACTTGTGGGAACTGGCGCCTAACTTGAGAGCTCCCAAATGCATCAACTGCCTCCACGCCTAACTTCAAGTTCCTGCGCCTAACTTCCCTTGGGCCCTCAACCATGGCGTCTAACTTCACTGTTTAGTGCGCCTAACTTCAAGGTGACCAAATGGAATGGAATTTCAATGCTTGGTGTGGCACCTAACTTGAGATTTTAGAGTTAGGCGCCACCCTTCCTGAGAGTGACACAAATCTTGTACGCAGCATTGACGCCTAACTTGAGATTTTCAAGTTAGGCGTCACCCAATCTGAATCAATATACTCCAGGGTGTCTGAAACTCTATCTTCAGGTACCTATTTCTATTCTAATTATTCTGCATGATCTAAACACACGTAAAACAAAGGAAAAACAGTAGAAACTCAATGAAAACCAGAGAAATAACAAAATCAAAGCAACAGAAATCAAACTAAGGATACGAAAATATTGGATTGCCTCCCGACAAACTCTTCTTTAACGTCACTAGCTTGACGGTTATTTCTACTAGTTCAGCAAATGAGCAGACCTTTGGCGATCAATCTTGCCTCCAAGATAGTGCTTCAACCTCTGGCCATTAACTGTAAACTTTCTGTCAGAATGCTCTTCCTGAATTTCTACATGACCATACGGTGATGCTCTGGTTACCACAAACGGTCCTGACCATCAGGATTTCAGCTTTCCGAGAAAGAGTTTGAGCCTAGAATTAAACAGAAGCACCCTCTGACCTGGCTCAAAGACTCTGATGGCAATCTTCTTGTCATGCCATATCTTAGTTCTTTCCTTATAGAGCTTGGCATTCTCATAGGCCAAATATCTAAATTCATCAAGCTCATTCAACTAAAGCATTCTCTTTATTCCTGCAGCTTGAGCATCAAAGTTCAGAAACTTGATTGCCCAGTAAGCTCTATGCTCCAGCTCAACTGGCAAGTGACGGGCTATACCAAAACCAATTGATAAAGGGGACATGCCAATAGGAGTCTTGTAAGCTATCCAGTATGCCCAGAGAGCATCATCAAGCTTCCTAGACCAGTCCTTCCTTGAGATATTGACGGTCTTCTCCAGAATCCTCTTGAGTTCTCTGTTAGAAATCTCAACCTGTCTACTTGTCTGGGGGTGATAGGAAGTTGCCACTTTATGACGGACTCCATACCTCTGCAGAAGTGAGTCCAGCTGTCTGTTACAGAAGTGACTTCCACCATCACTAATGAGTGTCCTTGGGACACCAAACCAGCTAAAAATATATCTCAGAAGAAAGCTCATCACCACTTTGGCATCATTGGTGGGCAGAGCCACAGCTTCCACCCACTTGGACACATAATCAATTGCCACCAAGATATAATAGTTTGAATATATGGGTGGAAAAGGTCTCAAGTCAATACCCCACACATCAAATAACTCAATCTCAAGAATTCCCTGCTATGGCATCTCATGGTTGGCAGGGAGATTCTTAGCTCTTTCACATCTATCATAGTTCTTCACAAATGCTCTTGAGTCCCGAAAGAGAGTTGGCTAGTAAAAACCACTTTGAAGGACCTTTGTAGCTGTCCTTTCACCACCAAAGTAGCCTCCATAATCAGAGCCATGACAATGCTAGAGAATCTGCTGTGTTTCCTCATCTAAAACACATCTCTGGATTATACCATCTGAGCATCTTCTAAAACGGTATGATTTCTCCCAAAAGTAGTACTTGGCATCAGTCAGTAGCTTCTTCACTTGTTGCTTACTGTACTCTTTTGGAATGAAATTCATGGCTTTGTAATTTGCAATGTCCGCAAACCATGGAGCCTGCTGAATGAGGAACAGTTGCTCATCCGGAAATGTCTCAGTCACAGTTGTGGGTGGTTGCACGCTCTCTTCAGGTTCAATCCTAGAAAGGTGGTCAGCTACTTGATTTTTTGACCCTTTCCCATCTTTGATCTCAATATCAAACTCCTGAAGGAGTAGCACCCATCTAATTAATCTTGGTTTAGAGTCCTGTTTGGTTAGAAGGTACTTTAAAGCAGCATGATCGGTATAAACAATAGCCTTAGAACCAATTAAATAGGACTTAAACTTATCAATAGCATACACAATAGCTAATAATTCTTTTTCTGTAGTCATGTAATTCTTCTTAGCATCATTTAACACACGACTAGCATAGTAAATGACATGTATAAGCTTGCTATGCCTCTGTCCTAAAATAGCTCCTATAGCAAAATCACTAGCATCACACATTAATTCAAATGGCAAATCCCAGTCAGGGGGAGCTATGATGGGAGCAGAGCTAAGGTTTGCTTTTAGAGTTTTAAAAGCATGCAGACATTCAGTGTCAAATACAAAAGGAACATTAGCAACTAATAGGTTGCTCAGTGGTTTAGCAATCTTAGAAAAATTCTTTATAAATCTTCCGTAAAATGCTGCATGACCTAAGAAACTCCGGACTGCCTTACCATTAGATGGTGGTGGTAATTTTTCAATTACCTCCACCTTGCCTCTATCAACCTCAATCCCTTTGCTTGAAATCCGGTGTCCAAGAACAATACCTTCTGTAACCATAAAATGACATTTTTCCCAATTTAAAACAAGGTTTGATTCTTGACACCATTTCAAGACCAGAGATAAATGCTTAAGGCAGGATTCAAAAGAATACCAAAAATAGAAAAATCATCCATAAAGACCTCAATAAACTTTTCAACCATATCAGAAAAAATTGAAAGCATACACCTCTGAAAAGTTGTTGGGGCATTACAGAGTCCAAATGGCATTCTCCTGTAAGCAAATACTCCAAAATGACATGTGAATGCCGTCTTCTCATGATCTTGAGGGTCCACTGTAATTTGGTTATATCCAGAATATCCATCTAGAAAATAATAAAAAGCATGATCAGCTAACCTCTCAAGCATCTGATCAACGAAAGGTGGGGGGGGGGGAAGTGATCCTTCCTTGTAGCAGTGTTGAGCCTCCTGTAGTCTATGCACATTCTCCATCCTATGACGGTTCTTGTAGGAATTAGCTCATTCTTTTCATTCTTGATCACTGTCATCCCTCCTTTCTTGGGAACTACCTGCACAAGACTCACCCAAGGGCTATCAAAAATAGGGTATATAATGCCGGATTCCCATAGTTTCATTACCTCTGTTTGGACCACCTCTTTCATAGTTGGATTGAGTCTCCTTTGTGGTTGCACAACCGGTTTAGCATCATCTTCAAGAAGGATCTTGTGCATACACTTGGTTGGACTAATCCCCTTTAAATCACCAATGGTCCATCCAAGAGCTGTTTTATGGCTCTTGAGCACTATAATAAGTGCCTCTTCCTCACCAGGTTTCAAGGAAGAGCTAATAATCACTGGATATGAATCATTTTCACCTAAGAACACATATTTCAAAGAAGGAGGCAAAGGCTTTAGCTCAAGCTTGGGAACTTCTTCCCCCACCTTAGGCGTGTTCACCATGTTCTTCTGGAGTGGTGAATCATCAATCTCAAGTAATTCATACTCAAAGAAAGGATCTAGAATATCATCAAATACCTCAGCTTCTAGTATCTCTTACAAGTGGTTCAACAACATCAACTCTTATACACACTTCAGAATCATTAGGGTGTTTGATAGCTTCAAATACATTAAGGACCACCTGTTCTTCATTGACCCTCAGGGTTAATTCACCCTTTTGCACATCAATCAGAGCTCTACCTGTAGCTAAAAAAGGTCTTCCAAGAATAATAGAAGACTTTTTATCCTCTTCCATATCCAATATAACAAAATCAGTAGGAAAAATAAATGGTCCCACTTTCACAAGTAAATCCTTAACAACCCCCACAGGAAATTTAATAGAAAGATCAGCAAGTTGAAGAGAGATACGAGTGGGTTTTACCTCTTCAATTTGGAGCTTTTTCATCACTGAAAGTGGCATGAGGTTGATGCTAGCTCCAAGGTCACACAAAGCTCTCTAAATAGTGACATCTCCAATGGTACAAGGAATTACAAAGCTTCCTGGATTCTGCATCTTCTCAGGAAGGTTATGTTGAATAATAGCACTGCACTCTTTAGTTAACACCACTGTCTCTTTTTTCTTCCAATTCCTCTTGTTAGTCAATAGTTCTTCTCATGAATTTAGCATAGAGAGGCATTTGCTCAAGAGCCTCAGCAAAAGAAATGTTGATCTGAAGCTTCTTGAAGACTTCTAAAAATCTAGAAAATTACTTGTCTTTGGAAGCCTTCTGAAGTCTCTGAAGATATGGCATTTTAGGCTTGTATTCAGGGGCCTTTGGCAATGTTGGATGAGTGTCGAGAGAGACTGGAAATGGGGTATCTGCAAGCCTTGGAGGGACGTGCTCCACATCTTCTTTCATCTCCTCCGGAGCTTCTTTTTCAACTAGCTCCTCATTGACCATAGTCTCAGAACCAGCTACTTTACCACTTCTCAATTGAGTGCCCTTGTAGTCTTCTCTTGGGTTCACCACGGTATCATCAGGAAATGTACTTGGAGGTCTCTCAGGTATTTGCTTGCTTAACTGGCCTACTTGCACCTCCAAGTTTTTGAGGGAAGCTCTAGTTTCCTGCATAAAACTATTCAGTACTGCTTATAAATCAGTGTTCTTCTGGGGCTGAGAATTTGCCTGCTGAGGTGGTTGTTGTTGATTTATTCGCTCAGAAACCATCTCTCAACAAATTTCCTACCGGTAAGTGTACCGGATTGTTGTCAAGTAAAAACTCACTGTAGAATGAGGTCGAATCCCACAGGGATTGGTTGGTTGATCAATGTTAATTGGAGAATTGTGCTAGTTGAGCAAAATTGAAATTGGTTGAGAATTGCAGAATGTAAATTTGGCGGGAAACTTAAATGGCAAGAAATTAAATGACAGAAATTAAATTGCATGAAATTAAATGACAAAAGCTTAAATTGCAAGAATCTAAATGGGAATGGGAATTAGCATGAAATTAAAGAAGCAGAATGTAAATAGAATGGGTAGATCAGAGATGGGGAATCATTGGGTTTAGGAGATGTATAATTCTCCGGATTAAATTCATTTTCATCTCTTCCGCAATCAATGTATTCATTGATCTCCTTGGCAATCTTAAGTGATCGGATCCCAATTCCTTGGCTCTCCAATCTCTCTAAGCATGAACAATTGCCCAATTCCTTGATTTAAGTGCTCATGGGAAGAGATGAAGTTTGGTCACTTATTATACCACACAAATTCATAGATCAAAGTGTTGGTAGGATTACATGTCACTATATCCATCCAAACCCCAATCTAATCCGATGTGAGAAAGCATTTCTAGCATGATCTCCTCATTCCTCTTCCAAAGTTCCGAGGAGATCAAATTATGAATAGCTTCTTTTCCAAGATAACTATCCAATTGGATAAAGACCGAAAGCTTTCTAGCAAAATCAAGAGAAAAGAAAGAAGAAGATGAATGAAAACTAATATTGATCCATTGAATTACACAAAGCTCCCTCACCCAATGAAAGGGGTTTAGTTGTTCATAGCTCTCAAAATGGAAGTTGGAATTGAAAAATACATTCTGAATTCAAAAATGAAAAGTGTGCAGTAAGTGTAAAAATCCAAAATTGGGAAAAAGGTCCTTTCTAACTTAAATTCTAAGCTATTTATACACTTTCTTCCATTGATCTTCGATCTCTGAATTGGGCTTTTGGCCTTGATGGAATTGGGTTGAAGTTGCTCCAGTTGGTTTCCCTTGTTGTTGAGAAGAGATCTGTTTGAATTGTGAATACTGATGCTTCACCTTGGAGTCAACGTTTGATGGCCAACGTTGACTTAAACACCAATTAAGAAGAAAACCAGAAAACCAGATATGTTATTGTCATTGGCGTTTGACTCAACATTGGAGGGCCAACGTTCAGCTTACCCACACGTACGCGTGCATCACGCTTAAGTGTGAAATCTGAAACTTTGCTTATTCACGCGTACGCGTACACCACGCTTATGCGTTCATTGCCCTTTTTCCAATCCGCGCGTACGCGTCACTGACACGTACGCGTCGATTCAAAATTCTCAACTTCAAATTCTGGGCTTGGCATCGCGGACATTGAAGGCAGCGTTTGAGGCAACATTGGACGTCCAACATTCATTTTGTGACGCGTGCGCGTGACTCACGCTTGTGCGTGGATATGAAAATTTTGCTTTTTCACGCGTACGCGTCACCCAAAAATCATTTAGCTCCAGAATTGAATTTTTTCATCACCACATTGGGGGTAACATTAGAGGTCCAATGCTCCCTCCAACCTGAACACCAGCACACCATGTAGAGAATTTCTCTGCTTCTCTTCCAACGTTTGAGCCAACGTTGGTGGTCCAACTTGGACACCAACGTTACTTCCTCTTCATCTTTTCCAGGCTCCTTCTTCAACCTTCCTCCATGCTTTCTTTCACCTGTCATCAACCAATATATGGATCAAAGCCTTGCTAAATTCATGAGAATTCTCATCATTCTTAGCACACAAATAATTATAGCAAAATTCTCATGAAATTACATCAAATTAATCATGATTGAATGAATCTAGGCATACATGAATTTCTACCCAATTTGCTTACTTATAACTCGAGAAAGTGCATAAAACCTACTAAAAACAAAGAAAAAGGCTAGTGAAACTAGCCTAAGATGCCTTGGCATCACAACACCAAACTTAAATCTTGCTTGTCCCTAAGCAAGTACTGAATTATTAAGAAGAAAGAATGAAACAGAAGGGGATGTTCATATCAGCAAGTCATTATTTATTAATTAATGGGGTTTTATGCAGAAAATGCAGAAGCTCACTTCCTATTGATCTTTAGGCATAGAATGTCTCTTTCAAGCATCAATTAACATACTGCTATGACCTCTTATTATTCACTCATCCTTGGTGGTTGCTTTTCTTTATTTTCTTTTCCTGTAAACTTTAGCTCTGTGTCTTGTGTTGTAGCAGTTTCTTAGCTTATTTGTACTCAACACATTTTTACTACAGAAACTTGACTCACATTTCTTCTTAGAACATTAATGCCCAGGACCTCTTTGGGTTACTAAATGTCTTGTAACTAGGTTGCTCTTGATAATGGATTTTTGGTTGATAATCCCAGATTAGTTAACCCAAGTTACCAAGTGTTAAAGCACTCCATAAAACCTAATCATCTAAGCAGATCCTAGTACAAAGACACCACATGCATATGTCCTAAGGTCCAAGATATTGGTGTCTAGCCTTATTCTTTGCTTTCTTTTGTTTTTGTTGCCACTTTTGGCTTTTCCTTTTCTTTCTTTTTGTTTGTTTCTCTTTCAACCAAGGACTTTTATTTACTAAGATTCATAGACAGCATGCTAATTTTCACTTAAAAAGGAGAACAATTTATCCTTTATTCATTATAAGTGAGCTACTACACAATCAAACATACATACCACCACTTACTCTTATTTCACTTCTTGCTAAAAAGGAACTATTCTACTTCTGTTCAAACATTTCTTTTATTGAAATTGAAAAGGTTCAAGGGAGAAGACAAGCATTTAAACAAGTGAAAGTGAAAGCACACACACCTAGGCTAGCACACTTATTACAAACTTAAACACATAGAATGCTAAATGACTTAAACTACAATTGACTATTAACATGGGCACATTCAGACTTCCAAATTACACATTCCAAAGTAGAAATGGTTTAGTGACAATACAACCTCTTGAAGCCCAGTTGCTTCCTCTCTGTCATCACCATCTTTGCCTTTTGTGTCCTTTTTCTTCATAGTTGATGGTGTTCATTCTTTCCAAGAGATTGATTGAATTCTTGCAAAGTTATTGGAAGTTGCTTGTTCTCCAAGCACTTGAAAATTTGTTGGCATGCATGTATGTTTATAGGCTTTTGAACTTAAATTGGTGTGTGAACACCAAACTTAGTTTCTTGCCTTATGCAGCAAATTGAATCTATGCGGCAAACCTCAAGTACTTTTATTTAGGAAAGTAGACTATGAACCAGAAAATACTACGAACTAGATATCGACTGAAAACTAGAAAACACACACTTTTGAGTCATTTCTCTAATTGTTTGGAGCTGTCAACTGATTATGCTGAGGGTGCAATGTGTTCTCAATGAAATCCATGGTGGAACACCAAACTTAGAATTACACATTCACCCTTAAAGTTCTTTGGTGTGCAACACCAAACTTAGCTCCTTGCAATGCAAAGAATCTACTCTTTTATTGAATTTAACTAAGGAAAGATGACTACCTTTGGTTGGGTTGCCTCCCAACAAGCACTCTTTTACCGTCACTAGCTTGACGTTCTGCTTTCTTAGTTGAGTGTATACTTTATCTTGGACCCTTCTCCTATGTCACCCAAGTAGTGTTTGAGCCTTTGTCCATTCACAATGAAGGTCCATTGCAAGCTTTCTTCCATGATTTCTATGTGTCCATAAGGTGAGACTTTGGTGACAATAAAAGGACCTGACCACCTTGATCTTAATTTCCCAGGGAAAAATTTTAGTCTGGAATTGTAAAGTAGCACTCTCTGTCCTTCCTCAAAACTTCTTGGTGCTATTTTGAGGTCATGTCTTTCCTTTTCCTTTTCCTTGTACATTTTAGCATTTTCATATGCTTGGAATCTGAATTCTTCTAATTCTTGTAGTTGCAAGAGCCTCCTTTCACCAGCAGCTTGGCTATCAAAATTCAATAACTTGAGAGCCTAGAAAGCTTTGTGTTCAAGCTCTAATTGCAGGTGACAAGCCTTACATACACCAGTTGATATGGAGACATCCCAATTGGTGTTTTAAAGGCTGTCCTGTATGCCCAAAGAGCATCATCCAGCTTCTTCGACCAGTCTTTTCTTGAAGCTCCCACCATCTTTTCTAGGATCCTTTTTAGCTCTCGGTTAGATACTTCTGTCTGGCCACTTGTTTGGGGGTGATAGGGTGTGACAACCTTGTGCTTCACCCCATATCTCAGGAGGAGTGTCTCTAGTGGTCTATTGCAAAAGTGACTTCCTCCATCACTGATGAGTGCTCTGGGAACTCCAAACCTGTGATGCACGGAAAACTTGTCTCATAACAAATTTCCTTCGGCAAGTGTACCGAATTTGTCGTCAAGTAAAAACTCACAATAGAGTGAGGTCGAATCCCACAGAGATTAACGGATTAAGCAATCAATAGTTGATTGATTATCCTAGTTAGACAATTCAGATTTGGATGATGAGTAAAAAGGGAATGTAAATGGCATAAAAGTAAAGAAAGCAATAAAGTGCAGAAAAGTAAAATGGCAAGAAAAGTAAATGTAAGAACTAAAAATAAAATAAACATTGGGATCAAGAGATAGTGCAATCCTCAGGATCAAGTTCATTCTCATCTCTTCCTCAATCAATGCATTCATTGATCTCCTTGGCAATCTTAAGTGATTGAATTACAATTTCTTGTAATTCAATCTCTCAAATCTTGATCAATAGCCAATTCCTTGGTCAATTGCTCATGAGAAGAGATGAAGTATGGTCACTGATTATACCACATGCATTTCCCAA
>NC_029792.2:105721591-105723286 GCF_000816755.2 Arachis ipaensis | reverse complement strand
TCAAGTGTTGGAAGGATTATAGTCACATATCCATCCACACCCAATTTGGTCCAGCATGAGAAAGCATTTCTAGCATGATCTCTTCATTCCTCTTTCAAGGTTCAGAAGAGATCCAAGTATGAATAGTTTCTTTTCCAAGATAACTACCCAATTTGATGAAGATTGAAAGCTCTCTAGTAAAATCAAGAGGAAAGAAAGAAGAAGAAGAATAAGAACTACACTTAATCCATTGAATCACAATAGAGCTCTCAAACCCAATGTAAAGAGTTAGTTGATCATTGCTCTACAAAAAATAGAAAAGAAAGAAAGTGCAGAAAAGTAAAGATGAAGATTCAAACTGAAATTGAAAATTCAACATTCATAAATGAAAATTATAACTAAAAGAAAGAGAAGGAAAAGTGTGTGAGGGGAGGGAGTCCGAAGACCCCTCTTCAGTCCCCCATTCCAGAATTGTCAGTCCATGTAAAAACTAAGGCCTTTATATAGGCTCTCCTAAATTACAAAATGAAATTAAAAGCAAATTACAATTAAATGAAAATTCCTATTCTAAATGCTTCTTGTGGCCTTGATTGGTTGACACTTGTGGGCTTGCTTGCTTGAGCTTTGAAGTGGACTTGAGAGAGAAGTGAGTTAAGTTGAGGTCCAGGTGCTAAAGTTAGTGCTAAAGTTAGCCACACTAACGCTACAAGTGTGGCGTTAGTGCTAAAGTTATTGTGGCTAACGTTGCACTTGCTGCCCAGTTGGTATTTTTGGGCTTAAAATATGCCTCTTGTTTGTGCTCCAATTTCATGCCCACTATGGAGTATTATATATCGTTAGAAAGCTCTGAATGTCAGCTTTCTAACGCAACTGGAATCATCTCAATTGGATCTCTATAACTCAAGTTATGCTCCTTTGAAGTGGACATGGTCACTGGCATAGTTGCTAACGTTAATGGAAAACTTGAGTGCCAATAACGCTAGCGATCAGGGCTTCATTATTGCCAGTTTCTGGAGCTTAAACTTAGAGTTCACCCCATACTATTATATATTTTTGGAAAGCCCTGGATGTCTACTTTTCAATGCTTTTGGAAGCGCATCATTTGGAGCTCTACAACTCGAGTTACACTTCTTGGAAGGTGAAGAGGTCAGCTGGCCTTACTACAGGTTGATACCATGTTCATCTTTGCACTTTCGGGGAAGATTTTCTCCCTCAAATTTAGTGTCCACTATGTAGTGCCATATATGCTTGGAAAGCTCTGGAATCCTACTTTCTAATGCTACTAGAATCACCTCATTTGGAGTTTTGTGGCTCAAGTTATTCTTATTTGAAGAAGGCATGGTCAGGCTGCCAGGTGGGACTTTTGCCCACGTTAACTACCACGTTAATCTAGTTAACGTGGAAGCTAACGTGGGTCTTTTTGTTTCGCCAACATTAGCGGAGATCACCTTTTCCACTAACGTTGGCATCTCCCTTTCCTTCCACGTTAGTTCCCATGTTAATATAACTAACGTGGAGACTAACGTGGGTTTTCTAGCCTTCGCAAACGTTAGTGGCACTCTCTTTTTCCACTAATGTTGGCATATACCCCTTTCGCAAGCGTTATTGGGGCTCACTTTCCCATTAACGTTGCTTGGTGCCTTTTGTCCCTACGTTAGAGTTCACGTTAGTGTATCTAACGTGACTCTTAACGTGGGTCTTCCTTGCTATCGTTCC